>NW_013681237.1:0-3984 GCF_000517525.1 Limulus polyphemus | reverse complement strand
GTTGAATCAATCCAATGTACGATACAAAAGACAATTTTGTATTACTTAAATTACTTACTATAATAAGATCTGGCATTAGACACCTAAATTTGGTAGTCAATTAACCTAAACTATCGAGTCAAAGCAAAATTTAATCTATTTTGTTTAAGCACAATGGGCTATTTGTACTGTGTTTATCGCGCCTAAAGTCACCAGAGATACCGCTGAACTACTGGGGTAGGACAATTTTAATAGTATAATAATCTACAGCATGCGCTTTTCTATTTATCAAATGAATACAATATTAAATACAAAACTCATTTTAAATAATAGTCAACACAATTTCTAACAGGTGGCGCCACTTACATGACTAATCTAAAAGAAGAAAATACATCCAGATAACGATTGGTCTACATAAAATGTAATCCGTTCTCTTCACTAGTTGTATTTCATATTCTTGTTCTGGTACTCTGGTAACAGGAAGGAAAATGTAAATAAATTCCAACATATCTTGAATTATTTGTTTAACGAAAAGCTACTTGGGCTATCTATTTCCATCCCGGATTTTGCGGAATAAGTCCGTAAAATTATCACTGACCCACTGGAGAAGTCTTGAATGAAATTAAATGTTAACATGTGTGGTGTTGAAATATATTTTATTTTTGCACTTGGAATTAAAGTGTCAGATACTTCTCATTGAATTTCATAATAATTTGTCAATACAAATTTAGAATACTGCCCCGAAGCTATCCAAAAATGTAATATCATCACAACTTTAAAAAGAATAAACAGTTTACAAGCTACAAAATGTTATTTGGATGTATTCAGAAAAAAACAAGTTTGAACTATAAACTAGCGCAAGTACTAAAACTTAATATTTGGTGAAAGGTTAGAGAATGTTTGATGAAAATAACAACGATAAGAAGTTATGTTTGTCACACAAGGGCCATCTTTAATTTTCAACATGTATACTAGAAGGAAGGCAGCGAGTTAATACCATCCATGGCCAATTTATGTCTGACAAAATGGTGGAATTACGCCTGGCCTAGAAAATTATAGCATCATTATCTGATGCATCCTCAACACTTTACTAATTCCTTGGTTTCTATCCACGAAATAACCACTTCTTTCATCTATCCACAAGTAATTCAGAATATATCCTTATTATGATAAATTATAGCATCATTATCTGATGCATCCTCAACACTTTACTAATTCCTTGGTTTCTATCCACAAATAACCACTTCTTTCATCTATCCACAAGTAATTCAGAATATATCCTTATTCTGATAAATTCAGAGTAAGTGTTTTGCACGTGGTTCAAAATTCATGTTAACCAAATTGTCGATCTGTCTTCAGTACCATGAGGTTGATCGGATTCTCGCTAGGTTGTCCAAGGCGCTTGTGTTACAATCTTCAATAGTGTGGACACTAGAAAAAGGTCAAGCAGCCAGAGACCTACTGGAGTGGACTTTAAGTGTCACAAAGAGCTGATATAAATAATTTATGGTCAAAGTGTGGAGAGACGTACACAATGGAATAAATTTGGTGTGCTTCATCACAACACCATCAAATGGCCGTAAGCAAAATTGTGGCCTGTGCAAGCTCTGCATCTGTAAAATTGACAAGAACTGCTAATTGCAATGTTGATTTTGGTTCCCCTTGGTGTGGGCGTGCTGTGAAGAGGTACACGTCGCCCACCACATGGCTGGCCCTGGGATTAGGAGTTAGTCAGGAGCCTTCCAGGCTGTTGAAGCACACCAACGATGAAACACTTAGAACTTGATACTTTAGGAGTACTTGGACATGAACACTTTGATGTATGGGTCAAAGTTGTCAATGAGTTGCACAAAAAATTCAATCCTGTCAAAGATCAAGCAATTTACAAGGCCAAGTTAAGAGCTGGAAGGAGAGGGGCCCATAAAATCTTGGGTCACTTATGTGGATGATTTAAGAATAGGCATTTCTCCCATAGATTTAAATGAGATACTTATCAACAACCTCACTGAGGGGCTGATGAGTGAACATAGGTATCAAAGACATCTCATCTCTCAAAGAGATAGTTTCTGTCGTGGCTGAGTTTACAATATCTAGCTGGAAGAAGATATCAATTCTCTTTTTCCTAAGCTTACTTGATTATCAAAGTTAGGATGTTCACTTGTTCGTGTCACCAATGACTGAAAAGGCTTCACAACCCTTGTCTTCTGAGCCCCCAGATGTTAATGTACAACCACTCGTGTATGACTTAAAATAGTTTTGTAGTTAAATGAGTACTAAATGAAAAGGTGTTGCTACCCCTCGATAAGTGATTTTCCTGGTTAAAACCACCACCTTTATCAGCGTAGTTAGGGTTTTCCTGAACTGGTGGTCGGTCTCTCTTGGATAAGCCTTATACATATATTTAATTGTGCATGTTCAAAGTTAGGGTGACCATGTAATTGAAAAACCACATGAATTTAACGTATACTGATGGATTAGCATGAACTAGTGTTACACTTTACATGATTTTAATGCACATGGGGAGTTAAAGTGAACCTGTGTTACACTTTACACAATTTGAAAGTGTACTGGGAGTTAGCAGGAATCAGTGTCCTCTCAACGTTCATATAAAATGCATACTTTCAAGCTTTAAAACGGAATTTTTATTTGCTATTAAAGCAAAACAATTTAAATGTTTAAAATACAATAAATTCTAACAGTTGTGCTACAACAAAACAATTATATAACTATACATAAAACTTTAGTCATTGCTAAAAAAACAAGTCTGTCATCAGAACACTTGTAGAGGAAACATTCTGCAGAAAATAAAGCAAGTTAGAACTTGTTAATGTTTAGTAACCTTTATCTTGTTTATCTAATGTTATCTATCTTGTAACACAATAGGCGATTAACATTGTCCTTAGATCCATAAAGATGTGATAAATTTAAAGAGTTTAAAAACGAACTTTTATTCCCCAACAAACATTAAAAGCCTTGTCCCAGTAGAAAAGTCTAAACCATCATATGGCTACTTATAAGCTAAAACAATGCATACTATTTTTAGGCAAGTTATTAAAACACACAACAAGAGACCTTGGAAAATGTAGATAAGGCAGAACGAAGACTAACAAACTGTTTTCACAAGATACCTTTCCTAAGACTTGCTAATTCAAAGAGAGGATATTCTATCAAACAATAAATCTGGTTTTCTAAATATCGATTCGTTTTCCAGTCATGCCATTGTTTTTGTTTCAAGTTTAAATTGGAAGTGGCCTTTGTTAAGTTTGTCTTGTCTTCAAAACTTTACATAAATGTTTGTGTAAATTACCTTACGTCAAAACTAACTGCTATCACTTTACAAATACAGATGGTGGAGGAAGAGAACACTACACTTCTCTGTAATATTCACTGATAAATCATTTCCAATTAAGTTAACTTCCTCAAGATGTGTTGTAGTTCAGAGATTGTTTATTCATTTGTTTTTGGATATTCATACAAACTCATGAACAGTTCTTGGGCAGCTATCATGGTGAGCTCCCATGAACAGTTCTTGGGCAGCTATCATGGTGAGCTCCCATGAACAGTTCTTGGGCAGCTCACCATGATAGCTGCCCAAGAACTGTTCATGGGAGCTCACCATGATTTTGAAATTAAAGATTAGAGGGAAGACAGCTAGTCAACAGCACTCACCACCAACTGTTGGACTACAGCAGTCAAACAGAACAGTTAGATTTGAATTTCAGTCACTCTTATAACACACACTCATGGACTCAAATGTTGAGTGGTATTTTCTTTTGTTTGTTTTTTTGGTCAGTGATATGACACAAACGATGGAACCTCAGCTCTACAGGTCACCACACTAACCACTGGGCCATGCCCACAGAACCTCAGCTCTACAGGTCACCACATTAACCACTGGGCCATGCCCACAGAACCTCAGCTCTACAGGTCACCACACTAACCACTGGGCCATGCCCACAGAACCTCAGCTGTACAGATCACCACACTAACCACTGGGCCATGCCC
>NW_013681236.1:2328-4099 GCF_000517525.1 Limulus polyphemus | reverse complement strand
TACTAAAAAAAAATAGCCTGTGACTAATCCATTGATCTGGTGCAAATTTCGAAGAAAGCTAATGGTAAGTCCACAAAAAACGGAACTTAGGAAATGTACATGCAAATCGTAATGTTTGTATAGTTATAAATCCATTGGGATTACAATCAACTAATTTTTAACATATTCCTTGTAATAAGCTTTCCATTCCTACAGAAGAAACTAAGTATAATATGCCCATAAACAAGCATGACCCCTCTTATATTGTAAAGTCTTCTGAACAACCTCAAGAAGTATTTCAGATTATACTTCTTTAATTAAGTCAATGGTCAAATATGTTAAGGAATATTCTCTTCCATTGTCCGTACTAACGACTGAACGAATCTTCGGTGGATTTTCCCACCATTAGAAGTGTTGCGAGCTCCAAACTTTACATCATCTGGGTCATAATCCTCGGAAGTTTAAGCTTCCTCTGTTCTAAAAGCTTTGGTTTGCATTTTTATGTGCTGAAGAATTGGAAGACTTGACTATGGGTTGATGTTCAGGAGAAATATATGAGGTTACTCGTTTTTAATTGATTTGTTTGTTTGTTTGTTTGAAGTTAAGCACAAAGCTACACATTGGGCTATCTGTGCTCTGCCCACCACGGGTATCGAAACCCGGATTCTAGCGTTGTAAGTCCGCAGACATACCGCTGTGCTACTGGGGGCTTTTAAGTGATAATTTTTAATTTGAAAGATTCTCATATACTTTAGTCACTCCTACAGGTAACCATGGTATTTCCATAACAAGTCACGATAAAGAACCTTCAGCTAAGCATATCTGGTTTTGGAGAAATATATTTTATTCACTCTAATACAGTATACGAGCTTTTCCAGCGAATACGTAACTTTAAGGATATAATATTAGTTTTTTTTCCGGTTTTTATCATCACGCAATAGCAACACACTAGAAGTCAGATTTGCTAATACTGATATCCGTCTTTCAATCTCGTCATAGTCTGAATCATTTCTCACACAAACTCAATAATATTTGTTAGTGGTATCTCTCAAATAAATGGTAATGTTCAGAATTATCAACACCCTCAGGACGACCTAAATAAAGGTACTATAGCACTTTCATTTTTGGCAAAAAAAAAAGATAGATTCTAGAATCTAGATCCTTGTTTCATTTGTTACATTTTCGTGATTTGTCAACCGTAACAAGAGGTATTTTTGCTTGTTTGTTGTTAAGCGCAAAGCTACGCGTTGGGCTATCTGTGCTGTGCCCACACGGGTATCGAAAGTTTTATAAGCCTTCAGACTTATCGCCGAGCTACTGGGGGTGAGGGGCAACAAGAGGTGATAACCTGTTGTTTCTCTTTTTCATCGTTATAAATGGCTAATCTCATTTCTCTGATCACTCTTCCACTTCATTTAAAGAGCTGTTTTCGTTGTATGCTAGATTCTCAGAAAATCACCACTTTTAGCAAAAACCACTGAAAGTACGTTTTGTTCAAGTTCAAAGTCAATGAGGACTTTGTACCACAATTTGGACTCATTGACCAGCTTCTGAGTTATTACCATTATTTTTTGTTATTGTTTGACTGAATAGTGGGCCAGGAACATCAACAGTTTAACAGTGAGGAAGGTTTTCAACTCCATAATTTTTAACTTTTCAAACTTCTTATTCCTTGATTCTTTCCTTTTACAATAAAACTAACAGTTTCGGTGACACACTTCAACATATAGACGAAACAAACCCAGTATAATCTTTCACGGACTCTGCCTAGTCTCTTATTTAACTAATGTTT
>NW_013681236.1:0-2214 GCF_000517525.1 Limulus polyphemus | reverse complement strand
ACGGACTCTGCCTAGTCTCTTATTTAACTAATGTTTTCAGCGATTACAAGGTAATGGAAACGGTAGAGAGTAATGAAATTCAATTGTTATATTGAGCCTTTTTATATCTTTGAACTCTCTGTACGGTATCTATCGTAATGTGAATGAATATATACCGAGATCAGTAAATCGTTCTTAATAATTGTAGGTAGTTAATTATCACCAAAGATGGTCTTCCTATTCCACATTTAAACCACTTCGCAATACATTCAATACCGTTGTCTTGAACCACTTAAATTTATCATCAATTTGTAAAAACTATTTTGTACTTTCAGGCTGCCTTACTCTAAATTAGGTTTTCTGACCATCCTGCTACATATAGTGTCTATAAAAATTTATTTACAAGCGCTCCTAAACATTAATAGATAACTTTCACAGTACAATAAGAAACGATACGTAACATTCTTCATTATAAGTTTTGGTCAGCATTTTCTTCATTGCAACCACAAATAAGATTTCTTCTTTACTACAAAGATGATTAGATTGTTTATGAAGTGACAAATATCGGTGAGTAAATAAGTTTGTTTAAGTTATGCACAAAGCTACACAATGGGCTATCTGTACTCTGCCCACCACGAGTATCGAAACCCGATTTCTGGCATTGTAAGTCCGCAGACATACTCTTGGGCTACTCTTATCTGACCGAATAATGGGATGTGACAGTCACCCTTATAATGCGCTCACGGACCCAAAGTGCGGAAAGGGATAGCTTGTAGTAATGGGATGCGAATGGTCGGCCTTCAGATGAATAGTTTGATAAGCTAACCCTTGGGCCACGCTTAACCCAAAAAGGTAAAGGACTTAAGTCACTTTTATGCATTGATATGCTTAATAAACTAGGTTTAAAAGTAAGTATATTTTAATCCTCGAGTGTTTGTTTAACGACGTGTCGTTACCAGAGTTATATAACAAAAATAATTAACCTTTCTTAACATTCAACACCTGCATGATTAGTCTTTATAGTTTATTGTTTGCCTTCTATGGTGTCAGAATATGAGTCAGTTTAAGATGAACTAACGATTCCACATTCTTGTTTGTTTTTGAATTTCGCGCAAAGCTACACGAGGTCTATCTGCGCTAGCCGTCCGTAATATAGCAGTGTTAGACTAGAGGTCTAGAAGGCAGCTAGTCATCACCACCCACCGCCAACACTTGGGCTACTCTTTTACCAACGAATAGTGGAATTGACAGTCACATTATAACGCCCCCCATGGTTGAAAGGGCAAGCATGCTTGGTGTGACGGGGATTCGAACCCGCGACCCGCAGATTGCGGGCCTCCACATTCTTGAGTAGTTATTTTGTTCTATTTTTCAGCTTCTTCGGTGATTTTCAGGTTCTCGTGACGTAATTGATTCATTTTGATTCAATCTAATCCTTATATCTAATATTGATTACGATCAATGAATTCACTACGAACTGATTAGATCCTTGGACTCCTGTACAAGATATTCCACTTTTTAAACAAACTCTGCAAGCGTGTCTCTTCTCCTCTTCATTATACTTCTGAAGTCAAGTCATGATGCCTTCTCTTATGAGTCATTCCAAACTCACTGAATGACTAGTATTAATCATTACAGTTCTCATATAGCAGTTTTCTGGGACGTCTTTATGGTTCACCATTTCAGGATAACAGCAAGATACCTTTTTTATTTTGTTCCATCCCTTGGCTTAACATGTAATAACAAACTAGGTCTAATATACGAGAGGTGTCCAAAAAGTTCGTGGCCCGACCTCTAAAAAAAGAGGCTGATGATAATTTTTTTTAATATAATCTCTTTCCGAGTCTATAAATTTGAATCAGCTGTGCTGTAAGGCCATTATGCTTTTCTGAAAGAAACCTCCTTCTTTGTGCTGCAAGACCATTATGGCCTTCTGAAAGTAATCTTGTTCTTTGTGCTGTATAGCCTTTATGCCCTTCTGAAAGCAACCTTCTTCTTTGTTCTGTAAGGCCATTATGCCTGTCTGAAACCAACCTTCTTCTTTGTGCTGTAAGGCCATTATGCCCTTCTGAAAGCAACCTTCTTCTTTGTTCTGTAAGGCCATTATGCCTGTCTGAAACCAACCTTCTTCTTTGTGCTGTAAGGCCATTATGCCCTTCTGAAAGCAACCTTCTTCTTTGTTCTGTAAGGCCATTATGCCTGTCTGAAACCAACCTTCTTCTTTGTGCTGTAAGG
>NW_013681235.1:0-3985 GCF_000517525.1 Limulus polyphemus | reverse complement strand
CATGTTTAAAGTTGGCTGGTGGGATTGATGTGACAAAACGTTCACATGTTTAAAGTTGGCTGGTGGGATTGATGTGACAAAACGTTCACATGTTTAAAGTTGGCTGGTGGGATTGATGTGACAAAACGTTCACATGTTTAACGTTGGCTGGTGGGATTGATGTGACAAAACGTTCACATGATTAACGTTGGCTTGGTGGGATTGATGTGACAAAACTTGCACATGTTTAAAGTTGGATGAAGCATATTTAATTCCTTTAATGTTTTTTTTTAAAAGCATTGTTTCTATCTTTTGCTAATTCTCTAAGCACGATGCATAGTCATGCATATTTTGTTTTTTTACCCCAGAATTGCGCCCCATATCGTGTTAGGCATAAGATGTTCTGCCACAGTAAAACCCACGTGGAGTTTTAGCCAAAGATGAGGTTGATGGTCAAAATGTAAAACCGCTCGTCAGAATTGTTAATAACTGCTTAGACTTCTAAATTATTTCAAATTTCCAGTCTGTGATCCTCGGGACGTTGGTTTAAAAGTTGTGTGTGAAGAGAAAGTAAAAACGTGCATTTAAGAACGGGTTTTGTAATTATGGATTAAAAAAAAACACCTTTTTTGTTTTAGCTGCGCCGCTTAGGAATGCACCTATAAACCAATGGCTGTGTACAGGGACAAAATAGTTGGCCTGTGATTGGTTGAAGTTCAACCTCAAAGGGTGATGTCATGAGAAGGCTAAATCAGGACTCTTCCCTGGAATGTTAGGGTGATAAGACACTGCATTGTTAGGGGTTAATAGATTGGCGTCTTCGGGACAAGCACTTCGACCTTTACGAGGGCAGTAGTGGACATAGTGGGTTTCGGAACCTTCTTTGATGTAAATCTGTCAAACTTGAAATACATATATATGTGTGTGTGTGAATTTGACAGGGCACGCCCACATTACCGACACATGATGTTTTCACGCATCAACTATGTGACGTAAACGAGCTACACAATCTGGAGACCCGCTTATTTAAATATATACACGTTAGTTTGAACACTCCAATATTTGGGAACGTTTTTGTGAATATACCTGTACATGGGATTTTATGGAACAAAAATTAATTTATACAAGAATGCTACTTAAAACGTGTAAATTTTGTTATATTTGTTTAGATTAAGTCACTTCAGATTCAAAGTAATCATTACTGATGAAGAGTAAGTTAAATGTATAGACCAGAATTAAAATGTAATACAATGAAACCAATTCCGTTTAATCAAGTACACAAGAAAACTAAAACCTGTAATGATTAGAATGCATTTTTTTGTTGTTATACACAAAACTATGATGTGCTATTTGTGCTGTGCTCACTGCAGGGTCGAATCCTGGATTTTAGCGTTATAGGCTGAGCCATCAGTTGGATACCCTTGTTGTAAAGATATTGTTGCTGTGTATCAGTTGGATACCCTTGCTGTAAAGATATTGTTGCTGTGTATCTGTTGGATACCCTTGCTGTAAATATATTGTTGCTGTGTATCTGTTGGATACCCTTGCTGTAAAGATATTGTTGCTGTGTATCTGTTGGATACCCTTGCTGTAAAGATATTGTTGCCGTGTATCAGTTGGATACCCTTGCTGTAAAGATATTGTTGCCGTGTATCAGTTGGATACCCTTGCTGTAAAGATATTGTTGCCGTGTATCAGTTGGATACCCTTGCTGTAAAGATATTGTTGCTGTGTTAGATTAAAACATAACCCGTGTTCAATAACGTCAATATGATTGAGTCGCTTGTATACACCAATGCAGCAAGAGTTGAATGTCAAGATAGTTTGAATTATTTTGTATTAAACTGATTTTTAGACAAATAACATCGTAAATAATCAGTGTAGCCCATCAGATAACTATGATAATATGGGAGGTTATCGGGAGACGACTATTGAACAATAATAATAACAATTAAAGTGCGTTTTAATGATATGTTCATTAAAGCATTTTGATTAAGAAAAAGCACAAATGAACCCTTTTTTTTAAACAGTTCAGGTTAAATTCACAGAATTGATGGAAGAAATTAGTGACAGAAGTTGATTGGTTGTATTCAGTGAAATTAACAGAAATTGGAGAAGAGTCATGGTTATATTAAACGTTTTCATGTGATGACTTTTTTGTTGATGTGTGTTCAATTTGAAATATCTCTAAACTCGGGCTTATTTTCTTGAAACAGGTTTCAACTTCATGGGCTCGGAGCTTGTAGTAGAACCAACAGTTTCCCAAGGTCGTAGGTAAGTCTGTGTGTTGACAGGATCACAGTCTATGTCACGGCTTTAAAAGAACGAAAACATTTGTATTGGATAAAAAAAAAAAAAAGTTGGTTCTTACAACGTAGTGCTTTGGAAGTTTCCAGAGAATCATTAATTTCGTGAATGCAATGGTGCGAACTTGCAAGGTTTTGTATTGGCTACAAAATATGTAGCTCTTCTCATTGTTGTTCCGTTAGTGTGGCATCGAATTTTGGGTTTGTAAAGTGAGTATATTTTTACTTAAAAAAATATTAAGCTGTGATGGACTGACCAAGGTTAAGTGGGAAGCTTTCCCTTCTTTGACGCTCATCTACCCATGATATAATTATAGACTCGTCTGAAGTACTATTGGCTGAAAGTCACGTGATGTTCCCGTAATGGTAATCACGTGACAAGCTAACAGCTACTGAGATCTTTAAAAAACCGCCCAGAAAAATTCCAACGTAATATACAACAGATAAGACAGCGAAGCCATTGAGTCACCATAGATACTTGGTAGTGAGAGCGAATATAAATAGTACGGGACTTAAATGTACAAGTAATAGATGTAAGTGTCAGTTCCATTTGAATGGTCTGTTTGTATAACTCCATTTCCACTTTAAATGATAAAGTTTAAGGTATTTTGTTGATTTGTAAGCGAAAAGAATCGGTAATGGTTTTGTTTAAATATCATTACCGTAAAATATTTGTTTTTTTAATGGGTTTGTTTCGTATGCAAGAATAGGCTGCAATCTTACGAAATTGTTTAGTTAAGAGATGGATAAAATATGCAATATTTTGGTCCAGACATTTCAATTAAAGTCTTGAGAAAAATTTTATAATTCATTCAAACGTACAAGAAAATGCCGATAGGTCTACACATTTACTTTATAGTTTAACCGTCTTGAGTGTTTAATATTTGAAAAATTAAGAATATACGAATTATTTTATTTCTTTATGACTTGAGGATACATTTCAAGACGATTTAATTCCTTTTGATAAACTGTCACAAGTTATAACGTGATAATCTATAGGACGCTAACTGTCGTAACTCAAGTCAAGGATCAAAGTTTGAGACTTATTCACGTTTGTACAAGAATCAGTCCCGGTTAGAATCCAGTTGTATGGAAGAAAGTCGTTACGATGTTTTCTGGAAGAAGGAGAGGGAGTGGGTGTATTTTTATTATGAGAGATTGATAAAATACTTACACAGAAAACATTACAAGGGACATTTAACAGAAACGTTATGATAGAGTGAATCGAGATATTCGTCTTTAAAATTCAACTTGGAAAATACACCGGTAGGTAGTTATCTTCCTAAAAACCTAAATCAGTCAATAAATAAATGACGTAAAGTTTTCTCTGTTGGAATTTGGAAGATGTAAGTAAGTGCTGAATATCATTGGACTTTTATTAAACCCCCTGTAGTAATCATATTGGGGAGAAGTTTCGTAAAACGGGAGTAAAATAAGTTTGATTCCAGCACACCCCAATATTCCCGCAAGGTTATTGAATAATATGATTTTAGCATTATTGGTGTTTGTGTATTACATCTCACCATGGTAATGGTGATGTCATAATCATAGTATTTCTCCGACCCCTCGAACCATAGTCGTGTCAGCCCTCAGATGGTAATGGTGATGTCATAATCATAGTATTTCTCCGACCCCTCGAACCATAAGTCATGTCAGCCCTCAGATGGTAATGGTGATGTAATAATCATAGTATTTCTCCG
>NW_013681234.1:2161-4639 GCF_000517525.1 Limulus polyphemus | reverse complement strand
ATTGATTGTATTAGAACATTGTTGTTCAAGCAACAATTGGGTTAATCCAGTGGTATAGTTAATATAATGAGTTGATTGTATTAGAACATTGTTGTTCAAGCAACAATTGGGTTAATCCAGTGGTATAGTTAATATAATGAGTTGATTGTATTAGAACATTGTTGTTCAAGCAACGAGTAAGTTAATCCAGTGACATAGTTAGTATAATGAGTTGATTGTATTAGAACATTGTTGTTCAAGCAACAATTGGGTTAATCCAGTGGTATAGTTAGTATAATGAGTTGATTGTATTAGAACATTGTTGTTCAAGCAACGAGTAAGTTAATCCAGTGGTACAGTTAGTATAATGAGTTGATTGTATTAGAACATTGTTGTTCAAGCAACGAGTAGGTTGATCCAGTGGTACAGTTAGTATAATGAGTTGATTGTATTAGAACATTGTTGTTTGAGCAACGAGTGAGTTAAATCAGTGTTGCAGTTAATATAATGAGTTCTAATATTTTACATTCTAACTCGTGGTCCCCACGTTCTTTCCCCTTCTATTTCAAATATTCTACAGAACTAAAAAAATATACTTATTTACAATTTTTGAAATACACCGTTAATATTCATTATTGGCGTTTCTTTTGTTGGCAGTTGGCGGCTCAGAAGACGAAGAACGCTTGGTGCGTGACTTGTTCCGTGACTACAACAAACTTATCCGGCCAGTTGAAATGATAAACAATACACTAGTGGTCAGTTTCGGCTTGTCCTTCATTCAGCTAATCAATGTAGTAAGTAAATCTTCAACTAATTTGAAGGTTGTAAAAAATACTGGTTTTGATGTACTAGGACTGGCTGTACCTAACCTTTTTCATCAAGCTTAACATTGTTCTGATTTTAAAGATATTTGAAAAAAAAGAGCCTTTATAAGGGTATTTGGATTTTTGTTATTTTTAAATAATTTTTCAGTCGTTTTTTGTGTCCTTCCTTATGGAGTTTAACTTTTTAGCCTGAAAATTCTTTAACTTTTCTCACGAAACGTTTTTATAGGACAGGAGAATGTTCAGGTTCAGAAGAATCATTACTACGGAACCATGAACCAGGAGCTCGTTATAACAAAGACAACGCAATGGAAATAGAGCAAAAATATCTGTATCTGAACAACTGTTGGATTTGGTTTTGTTTTTGTTTTTTTCAAGAAAGAAGCAAAGTTGTGATGTGAGGTTTTTTTGTACATACAACGTCCGAAAAAAAAAACGTCAATAGAGTTAGTTCTATGATCAAGTAACAGGCGTGGTCTGTAAGATTTTTGGGTCAACTTCATCATGCGTGAGTCATGTCTACTCATCTAAGATGTTGACACACCTATCAGATGACCCGATTAGGTTCTGATGAGTTATACACGGTTCAAGTCTTCTCATTTTCCTTACATCAGTGTCGTAAAGCATCGTTCTAGATTCTATTCGCTCATTGCTTCAGCCTCGGCTCACGCACACCTAAATCGATAAAATAATTAAATTATAAATAGTGAATTACTTTTATCAGTCATTAATATTAGATCCACTCAATCTTTCATGAGATTTGAATATCATGAATTAGCTTTTAAGATAATAAATTTCTTATCATACATTTCATTATAAGATCATAAGTTTCGTTTTAAGATAATAAATTTCGTTTTAATATCATACATTTCATCATAAGATCATGAATTTCGTTTTAAGATCATACATTTCATTATAAGATCATACGTTTCGTTTTAAGATAATAAGTTTCGTTTTAAGATCATACATTTCATTATAAGATCACGAATTTCGTTTTAAGATCACCCTAAATAGCCAATATATAAAATATTGTTCGCCCTAAATAGCCAATATATAAAATATTGTTCGCCCTAAAGAGCAAATTCACAAAATATTGTTCATCCTAGATAACTATTACATGAAAACGTTTCGTTCTAATTAGCTACTACATGATTCAGAAGTTTAAATGAAATATTATTTCAGAGCTGGACATTGAATTTCCAGATCAATCCAAACGTGTACATATTCACCTTGCCATCATTCCTATACTTGATAGTTCCATAAATTGATGATGAGGTCAAGATAGAGGTCACAACCACAAAATTATTTCTATAACACAAGAGTTTGTGTCATTCACAGCATTGGAATCTAGAGTTGTGTTAAAGAAGAAAATGAAACTTACGAACAATATTTTATATATTGGCTATTTAGGGTGAACAATGTTTTATGTAGTTGCTATTTAGGGCGAACAACGTTTCATGTAGTTGCTATTTAGGGTGAACAATGTTTCATGTAGTTGCTATTTAGGACGAAGAATGTTTTATGTAGTTGCTATTTAGGGCTAACAACGTTTCATGTAGTTGCTATTTAGGACGAACAATGTTTCATGTAGTTGCTATTTAGGACGAACAATGTTTTATGTAGTTGCTATTTAGGGTAAACAATGTTTCATATAGTTACTATTTAGGGTGAACAA
>NW_013681234.1:0-1507 GCF_000517525.1 Limulus polyphemus | reverse complement strand
GTAATCGACAATGCGAGTAATATGACTGGAACTGTGAAAGAATCTGGGTTTCGCCCAAGTGTGGGGTACTTTGCCCATACATTGAATATAGCTATTCAGAGAGGACTTCAAGTGAACAAGGTGTTTACTATTATGCAAGGTGCATAAAATTGTTGCATATTTTCACAAGAGTATTACTGCCACTCACATGCACAAATCAAAACAAATACTATTACAAATTCCTGAACATTGTCTTATAATGGATGTCAAAACAAGGTGAAAAGTACTTACGATATGATGAATGTCAGACGTTGCAAGTAAAGGACACTTCACTTGTCATAAATGCCATCTCAGACGGTGTCAAGAACAGGTGTGAAAAAACTGACATTAAGAATATTCAGCCCTAGATTCAAAACACCACCAAACGTGGATGAAGATAACCATCATCATGTCTACCTGGCAGTAATGCTGAAAGCTATCAGTCTTTCAACTTCAAGTAAAGTTGTTGTCAAGAAAGAACCAGATGAATTTTAACCTCTCTTCCTGACCTACCAGTATCTCAGTCTAATGACAATGCTACCACTGATCCACTATTACACATGACAATACTAAGAAGAAAATTGTAAGGGAATGTGATGTGTTTGTCACAAAAATTGAAAAGCCAAAAACTTTTCATACAAGGATAAAAGAAGAGTTTCACTCTTTCAAAGCAGAACCAAGTGTTAATTTAACCTCTAACCCCCTGGAATGTTGGTGTTATAATGAAAATAATTATCTCATCTTAACAAAAACTATTAAGTATTATCTTGGTGTTCCTGGGGCAAGTGTACCGAATGAATGCATGGTATCTACAGCTGGTAACATTGTTACAGCCCAGAGATCGACTTTGACATGCTTATCTTTCTTAAGAAAAAAATCGGAGTGATTCCGTTAAGACTGTTACTCAGTAAAATATCACATTGTTATCAACATCTCATTGAAACTGACCTATTATTCAGTAATTACTATCGGTAATCAGTAGTATTGTAAACTGTTGCTTTGTGTTCAGTGTTGAATGTTCAAACTTGTTCTTAAAGATTTTATACATAAAGTATTAACACTATCCCGTTGAAGATATATGACTGTGTTGTTGTTTTGTTACAAAAATTAATCTTTTTTTTTCTTTTCTAGAATTTGATAGACGGGTGTATGGATAGTAGTGTTTAGGACTGGCATGAACATATCAAGATACATATCATATCAAGAGCTGAATATTGAGATACATATCGTGACCCAATCCAATTGTTGCATCCTTAGTAATTAACTTTGTCATGGATTTAGATAAAAAAAAAATTGGCTATGCAAATTTTAAATTAATGAATCTTAAGTAAAAGAGTGATATTCTAGTTTACTATTTGAGTTTCAATTACTGATGTCAGTTTTGAAACATCTTTATACTCCATTAAAATAACCAAATGCTACAAAAGTTTTAAACAAGTAAAAGAGTGATATTCTAGTTTACTATTTGAGTTTCAATTACTGATGTCAG
>NW_013681233.1:0-3988 GCF_000517525.1 Limulus polyphemus | reverse complement strand
ATAACTTATATAATATTCTAATACATTTCTTGGTTAATATGTTCTAGTAACTGATATAATACATACATTAGAATGTTATATGTGTTCTAGTAATTGACATAATACACGGACATACATTATAATTGTATATGTGATGTAGTGATAGATATAGTTCATGGACATACATTACAATGTTATATATGTTGTGGAACTTGATATAATAAATTTCATACAGTAGAATTTTATATGCAATGTAGTAATTGATATAATACATGGACATACATTATAATGTTATATGTACTTGATATAATAAATTTCATACATTAGAATTTTATATGCAATGTAGTAGTTGATATAATACATGGACATACATTATAATGCTATATGTGATGTAGTAATTGATATAATACATGGACACACATTAGTATTTTTTATAATACGTGGACATTCATTATAATGTTACATGTGTTTGAGTAATTTATGTAATACATTTCATACATTAGTATGTTATATGTGATTGATATAATACATGGACATGCATTAGAATGTTATATAAATTACAGTAACTGATATAATTCATAGACATACATTAGAAAATTATATAAGTTATAGTAATTGATATAATACATGGAGAAAAATTAGAATGTTATATGTATTGTAGTAATTGATATCATACGTGAACACATATTAGAATGCTATATGTGATGTAGTAATTGTTATAATACATGGACATACATTATGATTTCTGTGTGATGTATAATTGATAAAATTAATGGACATACAGTACTAAGTTATATGTGTAGTAGTAACTGATATAATACATGGACACAAAATAGAATGTTATATGTGTTGTAGTAATTGATATAATAGATGGGCATACATTATAATGTTACATGTGATGTAGCAAGTGATATAATACATGGAAATACAATATAATGTTATATGTGATGTATTAATTGATATAATACATGGGCATTTACTACATCACATACAACATTCTAATATGTGTCCACGTATTATATCAATTACTACACCACAAATAACATTGTAATGCATGTCCATGTATTACATATATTACTATATTTTAGATAACATTCTAATGTATGTCTATGTATTATACCAATTACTACATCAAATATAAAATTCTAATGTATGTCCGTGTAATATATCAATTACTATATCACATGTAACATTATATATCGATGTGAATGTTTAATCAGTAGTTTTTATTTACCATATATATATCGTTGTGAATTTTTTTATCATACGTTTTTATTTACTATATATATATATATATCGTAGTATATAAATATATATATATATGGTATATAAAACCTCTGATTAAACATTCACTATATATGGTAAATAAAATTTCTGATTAAACATGCATATCGATATATATATATATATATATATATGGTAATTCAAAACTTCTGATTACACATTTATAACGATATATATATATACATATGGTAAATAAAATTTCTGATTAAACATGCACATCGATGTATATATACAAATATATATATATGGTAAATAAAAACTCCTGATTAAACAGTTACAACGAATATATATATATCGATGTGAGTGTTTAATCAGAAGTTTTATTTGCCACTCTGATTAAACATTCACAACGATATGTATATCTATATATATTTTATTTACAATATATTGTTGTTAATGTAAACGATATGTTTTTATATATATATATATTTGGTAAATAAAACTTCTGATTAAACATTTACAACAATTTATATATATATGATAATTAAAAACTTCTGATAATACATTCACAACGATATTTATGTTTATATATGGTAAATAAAACTTCTGATTAAACACTCACATTGATATATAAATATATAGTAAATAAATACTCCTGTTTAAACATACAGAACGATATATATATGTATATATGGTAAATAAAACTTCAAATTAAACACTTACAATGATACATATACATATTTGCTAAATAAAATCCTGTGATTGGTAAATTTGTAATCAGAAGGTTTTAATTACCATAAACAACATTTTGTATATCTCTGATTAAACCTACACATCGATATATATTTATATCTATGGTAAATAAAAACTTCTGATTAATCATTTATTTTTATTTACCATATATGTATATATATCGTTGTGAATGTTTAAATATAAGTTTTTATCGTTATATATATATATATATATATATGGTAAATATAAACCTCTGATTAAACATTCACAACAATGTATACATATGGTAAGAAAAAACTTATGTTTGAAATTTTACATCAATATTTATTTATATATATATATATATACACATATTATAAATGTGAATGTTTCAACATAATTTGTATTTACTATATATATATATCGTTGTAACTGTTTAATCAGGAGTTTTTTTTACCATATATATATATATCGTTGTATGTGACACCTTGACCTGGAGTTGGCGTCCAATGCCGAAGCTTCCCTCGCACCTAAGGCAAAATATATATATATGGAAAATAAAATCTTCTGATTAAACATTCAGAACGATATATATATATATATGTTAAAAAAACTTCTGATTACACATTTCCAACGATATGTATACAGATATATATATGATCAATAAAATTTCTGATTAATTTATTAATTAATTAAATCCGGTGTACGGTCTTCGCCTCAGATACGCGGGAAGCCTCGACATAAGTCGCCAACTCACAGTCGTTGTCTCACCGAAGGAACCTCGAGGGGGTTCAGGGAGGCGTTCCGCAGAGTCGTTAGATATTGCCGTCGAGATCGTGCACGTGAAAATTTTTGAATATTCGGTAACGTTCGAACGGCCACTACCGCGTTTAACTGGCTGTCATAATATAATAGGGAAACACATGGTATGGACACCCTTCTCCAACATCGAGGTACGGTCTCCGCCTCAGGTACGCGGAAAGCCTCTCCATTGGACGCCAACTCCCGGTCGAGGTATCACATACAACGATATAAATATATGATAAGTAAAAACTCCTGATTAAACAGTTAAAACGATATATATATTAATGGTAAAGAAACCTTATGTTTAAACATTCACATCGATATATATATATTTGGGAAAGAAAAACTTCTCATTAAACATTCACAACGATACATATATATATATATATGGTAAATAAAAAATTATGATTAAACATTTACAACGATATATATATATGGTCAATAAAACTTCTAATTAATTTATTTATTAATTAACTCTGGGGTACAGTCATATATATCGTTGTGAATTTGTAATAAGAAGTTTTTATTTATCATCTATATATATTTATATATCGTTCTAAAGGTTTAATCACAAGTTTTAATTACCAGATATATATAGTTGTCGATTTATACTCACAATTCTTTTTACCATATATATATATCGATGTGAATGTTTAATCAGAAGTTTTTCTTTAGCATATATATATCGATGTGAATGTTTAATCAGAAGTTTTTATTTACCATGTATATGTATATCGTTGTGAATGTTTAATCAGAAGTTTTTATTTACTATATATATATATATTGATGTGAATGTTTAATCAGAAGTTTTTATTTACCATACATATATCGATGTGAATGTTTAATCAGAAGTTTTATTTACAATATATATGTATATCGTTGAAAATGTTTAATCAGAAGTGTTTATTTTCCATATACGTATATCGTTGCATATGTGTAATCAGAAGTTTTATTTACCATGTATATGTATATCGTTGAAAATGTTTAATCAGAAGTGTTTATTTACCATATAGGTATATAGTTGCATATGTGTAATCAGAAGTTTTTATTTACCATATATATAGATATCAATGTCAATTTTTGATCACACGTTTCTATTTACCATATATATATATATATATATATATATAGTTTTTATTTACCATGGATACGTATATCGTTGTGAATGTTTAATCAGAAGTTTTTATTTACCATGTATATGTATATCGTTGTGAATGTTTAATCAGAAGTTTTTATTTACTATAAATATATATCGATGTGAATGTTTAAT
>NW_013681232.1:2721-4876 GCF_000517525.1 Limulus polyphemus | reverse complement strand
AAAAGTGCTTTTTTTGTTTCAACTTATAGAATTATTTTAAGAATGCCTTTTCGTACTATGCAGTCTTTATTTAATTTTCATGTTAGTAACTATATGACAAAAATGAATTTTAAATTATAACTACTACTGAACAACAAATTTTAAGCTATACAGTGATTGAAATAATTAATAATTTACTTATCTAGTCTCTAATGTTTTTATTACAAGATTTTTGCTTATGTTATGTTACAAATAGTGTGGCAAATAAAAAAAAAAGAGATTCTGAATACCTGAAAACTTACGACGCAGAAAATTATAAAGAATACATACTAAAAGTTAATTGATAGTTATTATTTGGAGCTGTGATTTCTTTATTAGTTGTGATTCTTGTCGGTTTTTGTTTATTATATCATCGGTGGAAAGTCAACGCCTAAACATAATACGATTTTATTGAAAACGTGAATTAGAGTAAAGCTTTGTATACATGTATACAAAACTATCGGTCTGAACCTGATGTAGAAACACTCAACTTTTATGGTTTGATTACTTTTAATCACTAAACTACACAATAAGATATCTGTGCTCTGCCAATCACGGGTATTGAACCCCGAATTGTATCGTCGTAAGGTAAGGTTACCTGCGATTCACTGAGGAGCGCAAATATTATCAAAGTTTCATTCGAACATTTTTTTTTTCATTTACAGGGCATATTTGTACTCACCTTTAGTATATTAGGCATAAGCTAATTTTGAAAGAAAAACAAATGAATAATAAGTAATTGAAAGGTTCTTCTTTAGCCTAACTACATGTACAGCCAGGCTAGGATCATCCATATAAAGATGTGATGAATAGAAAAAATTAAATTATGCGGAATACCTTTGTTTGTTGCACATCGTGATATCTCTGCTTGTCATTCGAAATTTAAAAGTGATATACACTAAACAGTAGTCAGCTAACGAACACCACTCACCCCCACCTCTTGGGCTACTGTATTTGAACAGTAGAATGCAACGTCACACTGCAACACCCCCACAGCTAAAGGACGACACATTTGGTGATGGGATTTAAACTAACAGATTGCAGTTGAAGTATCCTTATCACGAAGAGGTTTCAGCAACGAAAATAAGTCAAACGAAGTATTTCAGTATTTGTTGTTAGCTTTTAATTTTATAAGAAAGAATCTGCAAAACAAAGAAGCCGTTGGAAATTACTAACAATATGTTTTAAACACAGACTCCTCATTCTAAAAACATCAACTAATACAATTTTTATATAATTATATTTTCCAACTTTATAGAATTTTCTTTGTTATACAAAATGATGCACATTGGTAAGAATGTAACTTTTAGTTTCAGAATAGGTTTTACCGTCTCTATTGTATAATCAACTTACGCGAATAGAGATAGTTTGCAAATGTAGAGGAAGGCTAAAAACTTTGCTTAATGTGAAAAAGAATATTTATATATAAGCGTTTAATTGTTAGATTGTTTCGTTTTGAAATTAAACACAAAGCTACACAATGGGCTATCTGTGCTCTGCCCACCACGGGTATCGAAACCCGGATTCTAGCGTTGTAAGTCCACAGACATACCGCTGTGCTACTGGGGGGCAAATTGTTAGATAATAGAGATCATGTATGGAAGAAAATTAACGAAATTTTAAGTGAATAAGACAAAATCATTTTTACAGTACAGCCATAACATCTAAATACCTTTCATTAATTCATATTTACACATTTGTAAAGTATGTTTAATAAAGTAGTAATTTATACAATATGAGTTAGTTTGTTTGATTTTTTTTAATACTTTACTTTACAAGTCTTTAGTACACATCTTCAATAACAAAATCTTATGTATAAGATAAACTGTTCTTAGTATATGTAACTATTATAGAAATAACCCTTCTGCTAGTCAAACCTTTAGCCGTATGTGGCTCAAACGTACACTGTTCCCTAGACAGGAGGTCATTTGTAGAGGTGACCAGTAACCAAGGTCTAGGTTAAAAGCAATTGTAGTCTAGAAGATAATTGGTATTAATTCTGGGAATATTCAACATTTCAGACTAAGAATTATACAGTAGATGAATGCTTTTTGATAAAACCAACGGGAGATTTCAAGGAATTTGAACTTATTGACAATGTGGTTTCCTGTGTTAATGTTTACAAGACGGACATATT
>NW_013681232.1:0-1835 GCF_000517525.1 Limulus polyphemus | reverse complement strand
CTAACAATTTTGATTATAAAATTAAAACTATTTCTAGATATTCCAACACCCTTGTATAGAAATAATTTCAAGTGATTTTAAATCATTTATGGGCAACTTAAAACTAAATATATTCCATATTTATTTCATATCATTTGGTTTAGTTATCGTGTCTAGTTGTAAATTCGTGGTTTGCGTCCTGTTGGTCTAAAAATACGCAACGAATGACCGATATTAACATTCAATCAAAGCTAGTTCGTTACATAAGTTCTACTTGTCAATAATATCTGTAATATAAAAGAATAAGTAAAATGGATTTAGCAGTAAATTGATCATTCTGTAGGATAGTTATTGGTCAGAATAGTTGAGATTAGGAACAAAGGATTCCAAAGATAAACTGGGAAGATTTAAAAATATATTAATGAAAACCAATCAAAATAAAAAATGTAACTTCCAGACGAAAGAACGTATTAAATTTTGGACATATCACCATCTAGAAAATGAAAGATTTACTAAGTCCACCTTTTAGATTCTTTAAGACCAAATATATATAAAACACAGAAGGCTTGTTTTTAGTTTCATGCAATTTTCACGGTAAAAATAATAAAACTAAAAAACATTAATAGTCCGTCTGTACGGAAAGAGATAAGGGAACTCTAAAGAAAGAAATTGTTGTGTACTTTTTTTGAGGAAAACAAAAAATCGTTTTGAAAAGTATTGTTTGTAAAAATTATCATCAGGTGTTGAATGATGTAATTTCACAAAATGTACTGTTCATGAACCACACTACTCCGGTTTATGGCGTTATATACCATGATATTTGTTATTTTAGCATTTATCAAAATGGTCATATAAAGAACTGTAACAGAAGCTGTACACTACAAACGTTACGTTATAGCTGTTGATTCCTGATATCTCATTTTCTCTATAACTATCCAATGATGACAAAGGTTAGGCCAACTAAATTCTAAAGGTTACGGAGGTTAGAAAGTGAATGAGTTTTTGTCAGCAGGGATATACCATGTAGCAAATAATTAGTCAAAGGGTGAATATAGGAAGATGGGAAAGTGGTAACCGTGGAGACTTAAACGTGTAGGTGCTTATAGGTGAATTATTACCCATACACATATAATAAACATATAAAACGCAACTTTATTATACTATTAAAGTCCGTATTTGTATGTGTGTATGAATAATTCCGTAATGAGGAAGATGTCCATTGAGTATAAATGTAAAATGCTTATTTATTCAGTTCAAATAAAATGTTTCAGCCAATTTCTTACTTCATTTCTGTTCAAGCTGCTAAAACATTTGTCATACAGAATCTATATACTTTCTCTGTATATTTTTTCATCATTTCTTCTGGCTTTTTACTCATTATCTTTCCATACTATATAATTCCTTTGAATATCAAATTCTGTGTTTTTTTCTGGAACCTATTATATTTACTTTAAAATCCTGAATTTCTGCTTCCGATTGATCTTTGTTGTCTTCCTGTTTTCCTTCTCCTGATTTAAGGTTGTTTGGGAATCATACGTTGTATATTATTTCTTTATTCTCCTTTTACAAAACTTAACTATTCGTGGAGTTTCTTCTGATTATTAGATAAATTTTCATTTCCGACTATTTCATTACTTTTAAACCAGATCTAAATCTATTTTCTTCCGTTTTAATGCTGTACAACGTCGTGTTTTATTTGGATTTCAAAATTTCTTTCTTCGTTTTCTATACTTTTAAATGCATAGTTTCCTAATATTCTATTTTCCTTGCCACCAGTTGCATTGAGCTACACTTTTTATAATTTACTACACTTTTCCTTAACACATTTTCGTCTCTAAAAGAAACAACTTCTTCTA
>NW_013681231.1:3138-4694 GCF_000517525.1 Limulus polyphemus | reverse complement strand
GCTAGACTTTTGCATGTAAATACGCAAGTGTGAAACGAACGTTCATACAAAATTTGGAGATGATCCGTCCAAAAGGAACGACGTACTGGTACAAAACGCAAAACGTTCCATAACTCCTTTAAAACAAAGAGTAGGAAGGTAAATCTCTGCATATTACTAGGCAACGTTAAAGTGTACCAATATACCAAATTTGGTGAAGAATCATAAATTTAAGACCCTCTGGTAACAAGAAACCGAAAAACAATCAGTAACCAAAAGCTTCCCTGCAGTACACATATTCTTTCAGAAAAGCGAATAAAAGAGTAACATAAAACGACCACAAAAGACGCAAAAATGATAATAGAAGGCTAGACTTTTGCATGTAAATACGCAAGTGTGAAACGAACGTTCATACAAAATTTGGAGATGATCCGTCTAAATGTAACGACGTACTGGTACAAAACGCCAAACCTTCCATAACTCCCTTAAAACAAAGAGTATGAAGGTAAAACTCTGCATATTACTACGCTACGTTAAAGTGTACCTACATACCAAATTTGGTGAAGAATCATCAATTTAGGACCCTCTGGTAACCAGAAACCGAAAAACAATCAGTAACCAAAAGCTTCCCTGCAGTACACATATTCTTTCAGAAAAGCGAATAAAAGATTAACATAAAACGACCACAAAAGTCGCAAAAATGATAATAGAAGTCAAGAATTTTGCATGTAAATACGCAACTATGCAACGAACGTTCATACAAAATTCGGAGATGATACGTCTAAATGGAACGACTTACTGGTACAAAACGCAAAACCTTCCATAACTCCCTTAAAACACAGAGTAGGAAGGTAAAACTCTGCATATTGCTACGCTACGTTAAAGTGTACCTACATACCAAATTTGGTGAAGAATCATCAATTTAGGACCCTCTGGTAACCAGAAATCGAAAAACAATCAGTAACCAAAAGCTTCACTGCAGTACACATACGCTTTCAGAAAACCCAATAAAAGATTAACTTAAAACGACCACAAAAGTCGCAAAAATTATAATAGAAGGCTAGAATTTTGCATGTAAATACGCAACTATGCAACGAACGTTCTTGAAAAATTTCGAGAAGATCCGTCCAAATGGAACGAAGTACTGGTACAAAATGGAAAACGTTCCATAACTTCTTTAAAACAAACAGTAGGAAGGTAAAACTCTGCATATTACTACGCAACGTTGAAGTGTACCTACATACCAAATTTGGTGAAGAATCATCAATTTAGGACCATTTGGTAACAAGAAATCGAAAAACAATCAGTAACCAAAAGCTTCACTGCAGTACACATAAGCTTTCAGAAAGGCCAATAAAAGAGTAACATAAAACGAACACAAAAGTCGCAAAAATGATAATAGAAAGCTAGAATTTTGCATGTAAATATGCAAGTATGCAACGAACGTTCACACAAAATTTGGAGATGATCCGTCGATATGGAACGACGTACTGGTACAAAACGCAAAACCTTCCATAACTCCTTTAAAACAAACAGTAGGAAGGTAAAACTCTGCATATTACTACGCAACGTTAAAG
>NW_013681231.1:0-2434 GCF_000517525.1 Limulus polyphemus | reverse complement strand
TCCTCTGGTAACAAGAAATTGAAAAAGAATCAGTAACAAAAAAGCTTCCCTGCAGTACACATATGGTTTAGGAAAAGCCAATAAAAGAATAACATAAAACGACCACAAAAGTTGCAAAAATGAAAATAGAAGGCTAGAATTTTGCATGTAAATACGCAAGTATGCAACGAACGTTCATACAAAATTTGGAGATGATCCGTAGAAATGGAACGACGTACTGGTACAAAACGCAAAACCTTCCATAACTCCTTTAAAACAAACAGTAGGAAGGTAAAACTCTGCATATTACTACGCAACGTTAAAGTGTACCTACATACCAAATTTGGTGAAGAATCATCAATTTAGGACCCTCTGGTAACAAGAAATCGAAAAAAAATCAGTAACAAAAAGCTTCACTGCAGTACACATACGCTTTCAGAAAAAGCGAAAAAAAGAGTAACATAAAACGACCACAAAAGTCGCAAAAATGATAATAGAAAGCTAGAATTTTGCATGTAAATACACAAGTATGCAACGAACGTTCTTGAAAGAATTTCGAGAAGAACCGTCCAAATGGAACGAAGCACTGGTACAAAACGCAAAACGTTCCATAACTCCTTTAAAACAAACAGTAGGAAGGTAAAACTCTGCATATTGCTACGCAACATTAAAGAGTACCTACATACCAAATTTGGTGAAGAATCATCAATTTTGGACCCTCTGGTAACAAGAAATCGAAAAACAATCAGTAACCAAAAGCTTCCCTGCAGTACACATACGCTTTCAGAACAGCCAATAAAAGAATAACATGAAACGAACACAAAAGTCGCAAAAATGATATAAGAAGGCTAGAATTTTGCATGTAAATACGCAAGTATGCAACGAACGTTCTTGAAAGAATTTCGAGAAGAACCGTCCAAATGGAACGAAGCACTGGTACAAAACGCAAAACGTTCCATAACTCCCTTAAAACAAAGCGTAGGAAGGTAAAACTCTGCATATAACTACGCACCTTTAAAGTGTACCCACATACCAAATTTGGTGAAGAATCATCAATTTAGGACCCTCTGGTAAAAAGAAATCGAAAAACAATTAGTAACCAAAAGCTTCCCTGCAGTACACATACGCTTTCAGAAAAGCGAATAAAAGAGTAACATAAAACGACCACAAAAGACGCAAAATTGATAATAGAAGGCTAGAATTTTATCATGTAAATACGCAAGTATGCAACGAACGTTCTTGAAAAAATTTCGAGAAGATCCGTTCAAATGGAACGAAGTACTGGTACAAAACGCAAAACGTTCCATAACTCCCTTAAAACAAAGCGTAGGAAGGTAAAACTCTGCATATAACTACGCACCTTTAAAGTGTACCCACATACCAAATTTGGTGAAGAATCATCAATTTTGGACCATCTGGTAACAAGAAATCGAAAAACAATCAGTAACCAAAATTTTCCCTGCAGTACACATACGCTTTCAGAAAAGCGAATAAAAGAGTAACATAAAACGACCACAAAAGACGCAAAATTGATAATAGAAGGCTAGAATTTTATCATGTAAATACGCAAGCATGCAACGAACGTTCTTGAAAAAATTTCGAGAAGATCCGTTCAAATGGAACGAAGTACTGGTACAAAACGCAAAACGTTCCATAACTCCTTTAAAACAAAGAGTAGGAAGGTAAAACTCTGCATATTTCTACGCAACGTTAAAGTGTACCTACATACTAAATTTGATGAAGAATCATCAATTTAGGACCATCTGGTAACAAGAAATCAAAAAACAATCAGTAACCAAAAGCTTCACTGCAGTATACATAAGCTTTCAGAAAAGCCACTAAAAGAGTAACATAAAACGACCACAAAAGTCGCAAAAATGATAATAGAAGGCTAGAATTTTACATGCAAATACGCAAGTATGCAACGAACGTTCTTGAAAAAATTTCGAGAAGATCCGTTCAAATAGAATGAAGTACTGGTACAAAACGCAAAACGTTCCATAACTCCTTTAAAACAAACAGTAGGAAGGTAAAACTCTGCATATTTCTACGCCACGTTAAAGTGTATCTACATACCAAATTTGGTGAAGAATCATCAATTTAGGACCCTCTGGTAACAAGAAATCGAAAAACAATCAGTAACCAAAAGCTTCACTGCAGTACACATAAGCTTTCAGAAAAGCCACTAAAAGAGTAACATAAAACGACCACAAAAGTCGCAAAAATGACAATAGAAGGCTAGAATTTTACATGTAAATACGCAAGTATGCAACGAACGTTCTTGAAAAAATTTCGAGAAGATCCGTTCAAATGGAATGAAGTACTGGTACAAAACGCAAAACGTTCCAAAACTCCCTTAAAACAAAGAGTAGGAAAGTAAAACTCTGCACATAACTACGCAACGTTAAAGTGTACCTACATACCAAATTTGGTGAAGAATCATCAATTTAGGACC
>NW_013681230.1:4899-5827 GCF_000517525.1 Limulus polyphemus | reverse complement strand
AAAGTATTGTTAAATCTTGTGTCTTCTTATTGACAGTACACAGTTTTGTTAAATCTTGTGTCTTCTTATTGACAGTACATAGTATTGGTAAATCTTGTGTCTTCTTATTGAAAGTACACAGGAATCGTTAAATCTTGTGTCTTCTTATTGAGAGTACACAGTATCGTTAAATATTGTGTCTTCTTATTGACAGTACACAGTATCGTTAAATATTGTGTCTTCTTGTTGACAGTACACAGTATCGTTAAATCTTGTGTCTTTTTATAGAAAGTACACAGAATCGTTAAATCTTGTGTCTTCTTATTGACAGTACACAGTTTTGTTAAATCTTGTGTCTTCTTATTGACAGTACACAGTATCGTTAAATCTTGTGTCTTCTTATTGACAGTACACAGTATCGTTAAATCTTGTGTCTTTTTATTGATAGTACACAGTATTGCTAAATCGTGTGTCTTCTTATTGACAGTACACAGTATTGTTAAATATTGAGTCGTCTTATTGACAGTACACAGTATTCTTAAATCTTTTGTCTTCTTATTGACAGTACACAGTATCGTTAAATCTTGTGTATTCTTATTGACAGTACAAAGTATCGGTAAATCTTGTTTCTTCTTATTGAAAGTACACAGAATCGTTAAGTCTTGTGTCTTCTTACTGAAAGTACACAGAATCGTTAAATCTTGTGTCTTCTTATTGACAGTACACAATATCGTTAAATCTTTTGTCTTTTTATAGATAGTACACAATATCGTTAAATATTGAGTCTTCTTATTGACAGTACACAGTATTCTTAAATCTTTTGTCTTCTTATTAAAAGTACACAGTATCGTTAAATCTTGTGTCTTCTTATTGACAGTACACAATATCGTTAAATCTTGTGTCTTTTTATTGATAGTACACAGTATTGCTAAATCGTGTGTCTTCTTAT
>NW_013681230.1:3092-4011 GCF_000517525.1 Limulus polyphemus | reverse complement strand
TGTGTCTTCTTATTGGAAGTACACAATATTGTTAAAGCTTGTGTCTTCTTATTGGAAGTACACAGTATCGTTAAATCTTGTGTCTTCTTATTGACAGTACACAGTATCGTTAAATCTTGTGTCTTCTTATTGACAGGACTCAATATTGTTAAATCTTGTGTTTTCTTACTGACAGTACACATTATCGTTGAATATTGTGTCTTCTTATTGACAGTACACAGTATATTTAAATCTTATGTCTTTTTATTGACAGGACACATTATTGTTAAATCTTCTGTTTTCTTACTGACAGTACACATTATCGTTAAATCTTGTTTGTTGTTATTGACAGTACACAGTATAGTTAAATCTTGTGTTTTCTTCTTGAAAATACACAGTATCTTTAAATCTTGTGTCTTCTTATTGAATGTACACAGTATCATTAAATCTTGTGTCTTCTTATTGACAGTACACAGTATCGTTAAATATTGTGTCTTTTTATTGATAGTACACAGTATTGCTAAATCGTATGTCTTCTTATTGAATAGTACACATTATTGTTAAATCTTGTGTCTTCTTAATGACAGTACACAGTATTGTTAAATCTTGTGTCTTCTTATTGAAAGTACATAGTATCGTTAAATCTTGTGTTTTCTTATTTTCAGTACACAGTATCGTTAAATCTTGTGTCTTCTTATTGACAGTAGACAGTATCGTTAAATCTTGTGTCTTCTTATTGACAGTACACAGTATCGTTAAATCTTGTGTCTTCTTATTGACAGTATACAGTATCGTTAAATCTTGTGTCTTCTTTTTTACAGTACACAGTATAGTTAAATCTTGTGTTTTCTTCTTGAAAGTACACAGTATCGTTAAATCTTATGTCTTCTTATTGACAGTACACAGTATCGTTAAATCTTGTGTCTTCTTATTGACAGTA
>NW_013681230.1:0-2143 GCF_000517525.1 Limulus polyphemus | reverse complement strand
AAAATATTGTGTCTTCTTATTGACAGTACACAGTATCATTAAATCTTGTGTCTTCTTATTGACAGTACACAGTATCGTTAGTTCTTGTGTTTTCTTATTTACAGTACACAGTATCGTTAAATCTTGTGTATTTTATTGATAGTACACATTATTGCTAAATCGTGTGTCTTCTTATTGATAGTACACAGTATTGTGAAATCTTGTGTCATCTTATTGTAAGTACACAGTATCGTTAAAACTTGTGTCTTCTTATTGATAGTACACAGTATCATTAAATCTTGTGTCTTCTTATTGACAGGGCACATTATTGTTAAATCTTGTGTTTTCTTACTGACAGTACACAGTATCGTTAAATCTTGTGTCTTTTTATAAATGGTATACAGTATTGCTAAATCGTGTTTCCTTCTTATTGACAGTACACAGTTTTGTTAAATCTTGTGTCTTCTTATTGACAGTACACAGTATTGTTAAATCTTGTGTCTACTTATTGAAAGTACAGAGGATCGTTAAATCTTGTGTCTTCTTATTGACAGTACACAGTATCGTTAAATCTTGTGTCTTCTTATTGACAGTACACAGTATTGTTAAATCTTGTGTCTTCTTATTGACAGTACACATTATTGTTAAATCTTGTGTTTTCTTACTGACAGTACACATTATCGTTGAATATTATGTCTTCTTATTCATAGTACACAATATCATTAAATCTTGTGTCTTTTTATTGATAGTACACAGTATTGTTAAATCTTGTGTCTACTTATTGAAAGTACACAGTATCATTAAATCTTGTGTCTTCTTATTGACAGTACACAGTATCGTTAATTCTTATGTCTTTTAATTGACAGTACACAGTATCGTTAAATCTTGTGTCTTTTTATTGATAGTACACAGTATTTTTAAATCGTGTGTCTTCTTATTGACAGTACACATCATCGTTGAATATTGTGTCTTCTTATTGACAGTACATATTATTGTTAAATCTTGTGTTTTCTTACTGACAGTACACATTATTGTTTAATCTTGTGTCTTTTAATTGACAGGACACATTATTGTTAAATCTTGTGTTTTTTTACTGACAGTACACATTATCGTTGAATATTGTGTCTTCTTATTGACAGTACATATTATTGTTAAATCTTGTGTTTTCTTACTGACAGTACACATTATTGTTTAATCTTGTGTCTTTTAATTGATAGGACACATTATTGTTAAATCTTGTGTTTTTTTACTGACAGTACACATTATCGTTGAATATTGTGTCTTCTTATTGACAGTACATATTATTGTTAAATCTTGTGTTTTCTTACTGACAGTACACATTATTGTTTAATCTTGAGTCTTTTAATTGACAGGACACATTATTGTTAAATCTTGTGTTTTTTACTGAAAGTACACATTATCGTTGAATATTGTGTCTTCTTATTGACAGTACATATTATTGTTAAATCTTGTGTTTTCGTACTGTCAATAAACATTATCGTTGAATCTTGTGTTTTCTAATTGACAGTACACAGTATCGTTGAATATTGTGTCTTCTTATTGACAGTACACAGTATTGTTAAATCTTTTGTCTTCTTATTGAGAGTACACAGTATTCTTAAATCGTGTGTCTTCTTATTGACAGAATACAGTTTTGTTAAATCTTTTGTCTTCTTATTGAAAGTACACAGTATCGTTAAATCTTGTTACTTCTTATTGACAGTACACAGTATCGTTAAATCTTGTGTCTTCTTATTGACAGTACACAGTATCGTTATATCTTGTGTCTTCTTATTGACAGTACACAGTATGTTTAAATCTTGTGTCTTCTTATTGACAGTACACAGTTTTGTTAAATCTTGTGTCTTCTTATTGACAGTACACAGTATTGTTAAATCTTGTGTCTTCTTATTGAAGTACACAGTATCGTTAAATCTTGTGTCTTCTTATTGACAGTACACAGTATAATTAAACCTTGTGTCTTCTTATTGACAGTACACAGTATTGTTAAATTTGTTAAATCTTGTGTTTTTTTAATGACAGTACACATTATCGTTGAATATTGTGTCTTCTTATTGATGGTACATATTATTGTTAAATCTTGTGTTTTCTTACTGACAGTACACATTGTCGTTGAATATTGTGTCTTCTTTTTGACAGTACA
>NW_013681229.1:2629-4136 GCF_000517525.1 Limulus polyphemus | reverse complement strand
TTTCACCTTATCAGGATCAGTTTGTACACCATTCTCACTAACAATATGGCCTAAGTAAAGCACTCTTTCTGGAACAAATGACATTTCTTGGGATGGAGTTTGAGGTTTGCTGCTTTCAAACGCATGAATACTTCCTATAGACAGGACATTTCCTCATCAAAAGTTGTTGCAAATACAACGACATCGTCCAGGTACACTAGGGCTATCCTCCATTGTAGGCCTTCCAATACTCTTTCCATCAGCCTTTCAAATGTTGCTGGAGCATTACTAAGCCCGAAAGGCATCACTCGGTATTGCCAGAGATCTTGGCCATAACTAAATGCAGTCTTAGGTCTATCTGCTTCAGCCATGTTTACCTGATGGAAACCTGAGTTTAAGTCCAGAGTTGAAAACTACCTGGCTCCACTTATGGCATCAAGAGTATCATCAATTCTTGGCAGTGGGTATGTGTCTTTTTCGGTTATACTGTTAAGAGCCCTTAAGTCCACACAGCAACGTTGGGTGCCATCCTTCTTCTGGACTAACACGACAGGAGCCGACCAGGGACAATCTGATTTCTCGACTTTCCCATCCTTAATTAGACCATCCATAACCTTTTCTATCTCTTGTCGCTTTGCTGGAGCTATTGTCCTTGGAGGGATCTTTATTGGATGGTGATTGCCTGTGTTTATTTTGTGCTTTACAAGGTTTGTGCAGCCGAGGTCATGATCTTCTTTCGAAAAGACGTCTGCATAATTTGCCAAAAGTTCTTTTACCCCAAGAGCCTGTGATGATGCCAAATGGACTACGCTTTTCTTATAGAGGTCATTTAAATGTTCTGGAAGTTTGTGTCCTTTCTTTATAGTTGTATTTCTTGCTTTAACATTGACTGGCTCTACCTCCTGGCACACACCCAACAATGCTCCTTTCTTAAGTGTCTGCTCACATTTAGAGAAATGTGCCACTGTTATAGGTACTACTTGATGACCTGCCACAGTGACCTTCAAATCCACTGGCCTGGATGGGTCTTGCACTGCTGTCACCAGCTAGTCCTTTGAATAATTAATTGTGACGGTATAGTAACATATTATTCAAATATTTTACATGTTTTAGGTTATTGGTGATTAGAAAGAACTTTACATCAAACGTTGCACATTTTAAATTAATATTTCATTAATGCTAAATTAAAGACGGCTATCGCAGATAGCCCTCGTGTAGCTTTGCGCGAAATTACAAACAAACCTACAATATATAACGCAATTCTAAACATTTACTACTGACTTTGACATCTAAGTATTGGTAACTTAGTATATGGATTTAGGACTAACCTAAATTTCCTAAACTTTCCAAATCTTGAATACTACTGAACAATAAAAGTGAAGCTATTTAGTGATTGAAGTAAGTATTAATTTGTATACCTAGTCTCTAATATCTTTATCACAATTTCTTTGCTTATGTTATATTATGGATGAATGTAGCAAAAAAAAAAAAGATATTCTGAATACCTGAAAACTTACGATGTGAAAAA
>NW_013681229.1:0-2486 GCF_000517525.1 Limulus polyphemus | reverse complement strand
TCAGAAGTTTCTTGTTGTCTATATGCAGCTTGCGTTGATTATTCTGGCTGAATTCTGGCTTTGTGATGTTCAACAGTTTCTTGCTGTCTTTGAGTAGCCTGCCTTTCAGCTTGAGCTCGAAGTCTAACTTTACGTTGTTCCAAAGTTTCTTCCTGTATTTGAGCAGCTTGTCTTACAGCTTGTGCTTGAAGTCCTTGATTGCGTTTTTCTTCTGTTTCTTTGTTGACATAATCACCTGTATCACTAAACAATAAACAAACATAAGCACGTTTTGCACATAGCTTTATTGGCGGGAGACACAGAAATCACCTTGTTGTCAATTTAGTATTTCCAAAAACAGTTTTCTTTAAATAGTGCTAAGTTGTTTCATAAGTCATTTAGTAACTTTGTGAATTACAAAGGTGCTATTTATTTTGTATTTGATTTAGTATTTAATGACAATTAATGATTATTGCGCGATTTTTTGTAATAAATATAATCAAACCATAAATGTTGAGTGTTTCTACGTCAGGTTCAGACACTTGACCGATAGTTTTGTATACATAATATATATATGTGTGTGTGTGTGTTTTTATATATATAAAAGAGGAAGTTTGTTTATTTGTTTATTTTGTTTGCTGTAGGAAACCAAATTTCGTAATAACCAGTTTTTTACAAGAAATTTAATCTGTCCAATACCCGTGACTGGCAGATCAGTTATCTTCTTGTGTAGTTTAGTGTTTAAAAGTAAACAAACCATAAAAGTTGAGTGTTTCTACGTCAGGTTCAGACATTTGACCGATAGTTTTGTATATATATATATATATTGTGTGTGTGAACTATTATATTTATATAGAAGTAGTTACATTGACGTACAACAGACAGTACTATTATATCTATATAGAAGTAGATACATGGACATACAACAGAGAGTAATACTATATTTATATAGAAGTACTCACGTGGACATACAACAGGTATTACTATTATATTTATATAGAAGCAGGTACATGAACTTACATAAGACAATACTATTATTTTAATATACAAGAAGATACATGGTCATAAAACTGACAGTACTTTTATATTTATATAGAAGTAGTTACATGAATATATAATAGACAGTACTATTATATTTATATAGAACTAGTTACATGGACATGCAACACACGGTATTATTATATTTATATAGAAGTATTTACATGGACAAACAACAGACAGTACTTTTTTCTTTATATAGAAGTACTTACATGGACATACAAAAAACAGCACTGTTATATCTGTAAGGAAGTAGTTACAGGAACAGACAACAGACAGTATTGTTATATTCATATAGAAGTAGTTACATGGACATATAACAGAGAGTACTATTATATTTATAAAAAGTAATTACATGAACATACGTAACACAATACTATTATTTTAATATAGACGTAGAAACATGGACATAAAACTGACCGTACTTTTATATTTATATTGAAGTAATTACATGAATATATAACAGACAGTACAATCATATTTATATAGAAGTAGTTACATGGACATACAACAGACTGTACTTTTATATTTACATACAAGTAATTACATGAATATATAACAGACAGTACTATTATATTTATATAGAAGTAGTTACTTGGACATACAACAGAGAGTACAATTGTATTTATATAGAAGTAGATACATGGACATACTATAGACCTGACTATTGTATTTATATAGAAGTAGTTACACAGCCATACAACAGACAGTACTATTATATTTATATAGAAGTACTTACATGCACATACAACAGACAGTATTATTATATTTATAAAGAAGTAGTTACATGGACATACAACAGACAGTACTATTATGTTTATATGGAAGTAGTTACATGCACATACAACAGACAGTACTATTATGTTTATATGGAAGTAGTTACATGCACATACAACAGGCAGTATTATTAGATTTATATGGAAGTATTTTTATAGATAAACAACAGATAGTACTGTTATATTTATATAGAAGTAGTCACGTGGACATACAACAGACAGTGCTATTTTATTTATATAGAAGTAGTTCCATTGACATAAAACAGACAGTATTATTCTGTCTATATCTAAGAAGTTACATGCACATACAACAGACAGTACTATTATGTTTATATAAAAGTAGTTACATGGGCAAACAACAGAAAGTACTTTTTTGTTTATATAGAAATACTTGCATGGACCTACAAAAGACAGTACTTTTATATTTGTTTGGAAGTAGTTATATGAACATACAACAAACTGTGCTATTACATTTATATAGAAGTAGTTACATGGACATAAAAAAGACAGTACTATTATTTTTATATAGAAGTAGATACATGCACATACAACAAACATACTATTATGTTTATGTCGAAGTAGTTACATGGACACACAATAGACAGTACTATTATTTTTATATAGAAGTAGATACATGCACATACAACAAACATACTATTATTTTTATATAGAAGTAGATACATGCACATACAA
>NW_013681228.1:4758-5873 GCF_000517525.1 Limulus polyphemus | reverse complement strand
CTAGTACCAGGTTAGATATAACAAGAGATTAAAGACTTACAACAACCTTTGAAATACTAGGTTAGATACAAAAACACATTAAAGACCTGCATCAACCCCTGCCATTACCAGGTCAGATACAATAAAACATTAAATACTTTCAACAATCCCTGCAAGTACTGAGTTATATACAACAACGCATTAAAGACTTACAACGACCCCTGCCAACTGTAATGTTAAATAGAACAAGAGATTAAAAACTTACGAATAACGCCTGCCAGTTAAAGGTTAGTTACAACAACTTATTAAAGACTTACAACAACACATTAAAGACTTAAAACATCCCCTGCCAGTACCAGGATAGATAGAACAAGAGATTAAAGACTTACAACAACCTTTACAAGTAATATGTTAGTTATAACTACTTATTAAAGACTTACAACAACCCCTACAAGTACTAGGTTAGATACAACAACACATTAAAGTTTACAACATCCCCTGCCAGTTAAGGGCTAGATATACAACAACACACTAATGACTTACAAGAACCCCTGACAATTCTATGTTAAAAACAAGAGATTAATAATTTAACAATAACGCCTGCCAGTTAAAGGTTAGTTACAACAAATTATTAAAGACTTACAACAACTCCTACAAGTACTAGGTTAGTTATAACAATTTATTAAAGTCTTACAACAACCACTACAAGTACTAGGTTAGTTACAACAACACATTAAAGACTTAAAACATCCCCCGCTAGTACCAGGTTAGATAAAACATGAGATTAAAGACTTACAATTACTTCTGTCAATTCTATGTTAAATACAACAAGAGATTAAACACTTACAACAACCCCTGCAAGTACTGAGTTATATACAACAATGCATTAATGACTTACAACAACCCCTGCCAGTACCAGGTTAAATAGAACAAGAGATTAAAAACTTAAGAATAACGCTTGCCAGTTACAGGTTAGTTATAACAACTTATTAAAGACTTACAACAACCCCTACACGTAATAGGTTAGATACAACAAAACATTAAAGACTTAAAATATCACCTGCCAGTACCAGGATAGATACGACAAGAGATTAAAGACTTACAACAACTCTTGCAAGTACTAGATTAGATACAAA
>NW_013681228.1:2672-3758 GCF_000517525.1 Limulus polyphemus | reverse complement strand
CCAATTCTACATTAAATAAAAAATATATTAAAAACTTACGAATAACGCCTGCCAGTAACATGTTAGTTACAAAAATTATTAAAGACTTACAACATCCCCTACAAGTACTAGGTTGGATACAAAAACACAATTACGACTTACAACATCTCCTGCTAATACCAAGTTAGATAAAACAGGAGATTAAAGACTTACAACAACCCTTGCAAGTAGTAAGTTTGTTACAACAACTTATTAAAGACTTACAACAACCCCTACAAGTACTAGGATAGATACAATAAAACATTAATACTTTCAACAACCCCTGCAAGTACTGATTTATATACAACAACGCATTAAGGACTTACAACAACCCCTGCCAACACTAATGTTAAATAGAACAAGCGATTCAAAACTTACGAATAACGCCTACCAGTATCAGGTTAGTTACAAAAACTTATTAAAGACTTACAACAACCCCTACAAGTGCTAGGTTATATACAACAACACATTAAGGACTTACAACATCCTCTACCAGTACCAGGTTTGACACAACAAAATATTAAAGACTTACAACAACCCCTGCCATTACCAGGTTGTATATAACAAGAGATTAAAGACTTACAACAACCCTTGCAAGTAGTAAGTTTGTTACAACAACTTATTAAAGACTTACAACAACCCCTACAAGTACTAGGATAGATACAATAAAACATTAATACTTTCAACAACCCGCGTAAGTACTGCGTTATAAACAATAACAGATTAATTACTTACAAAAACCCCTGCAAATTCTATGTTAACAACAAGAGATTAAAAACTTAAGAATAACGCTTGCCAGTAACAGGTTAGTTACAACAACTTATTAAAGACTTACAACAACCCCTGCAAATACTAGGATAGATACAACAACACATTAAAGACTTACAACATCCCCTGCCAGTACCAGGTTAGATACAACAAGAGATTAAAGACTTACAGCAATCTTTGAAGTACTAGGTTATCTACAAAAACGCATTAAAGACCTGCATCAACCCCTGCCATTACCAGGTCAGATACAGTAAAACATTAAATACTTTCAACAATCCCTGCAAGTACTGAGTTATATAC
>NW_013681228.1:1729-2662 GCF_000517525.1 Limulus polyphemus | reverse complement strand
CCTGCCAACTCTAATGTTAAATAGAACAAGAGATTAGGAACTTACGAATAACGCCTGCCAGTAAAAGGTTAGTTACAACAACGCATTAAAGACTTACAAGAACCCCTGCAAACTCTAATGTTAAATAGAACAAGAGATTAAGAACTTACGAATAACGCCTGCCAGTAACAGGTTAGTTACAAAAAATTATTAAAGACTTACATAAACCCCTATAAGTACTAGGTTAAATACAACAACACATTAAAGACTAACAACATCCACTGCCAGTACCAGGTTAGATACAACAAGGGATTAAAGACTTGTTATTACTCCTGCCAATTCTATGTGAAATACAACATGAGATTAAAAACTCTCGCAAGTACTAAGTTATATACAATAACAGATTAATTACTTACAAAAACCACTGCAAATTCTATGTTAAGAACAAGAGATTAAAAACTTAAGAATAACGCCTGCCAGTAACAGGTTACTTACAACAACTTATAAAAGACTTACAACAACCCCTACAAGTATTAAGCTAGATAGAACAACATATTAAAGTCTTACAACATCCCCTACCAGTACCAGTTTAGATACAACAAGAGATTAAAGACTTACAATTACTCCTTCCAATTCTATGTTAAGTAGAACAGGAGATTAACTACTTAGAACAACCCTGCAAGTACTGAGTTATATACAACAACGCATTAAAAACCTACAACAACCCCTGCCAATTCTACATTAAATAAAAATATATTAAAAACTTACGAATAACGCCTGCCAGTAACAGGTTAGTTACAACAACTTATTAAAGACTTAAAACAACCCCAACAGTACTACGTTAGATACAACAACACATTAAAGACTTACTACATCCCCTGCCAGTACCAGGTTAGATACAACGAGAGATGAAAGACTTACAACAACCCTTGCAAGTACCAGGTTAGATACAAC
>NW_013681228.1:0-859 GCF_000517525.1 Limulus polyphemus | reverse complement strand
GCCAATTCTATATTAAAAACAAGAGATTAAAAACTTAAGAATAACGCCTGCTAGTTGCAGATTAGTTACAACAACTTATTAAAGACTTACAACAACCCCTACAAGTGCTAGCTTAGTTACAACCACTTATTAAAGACTTACAACAACCCCTACAAGTACTAGGTTAGATACAACAACACACTAAAGACTTACCACATCCCCTGCCAGTACCAGGTTAGATACAACAAGAGATGAAAGACTTACAACAACCCTTGCAAGTACCAGGTTAAATACAAAAAGACATTAAAGACTTACAACAACCCCGTCCATTAACAGGCCAGATACAATAAAACATTAAATACTTACAACAACCCCTGCAAGTATTGAGTTATATACAACAACGCATTAAAGACTTACGACAATCCCTGCCAATTCTATGTTAAATAAAACAAGAGAATAAAAACCTAAGAATGCCTGCCACTTACAGCTTATTTACAACAACTTATTAAAGACTTACAACAACCACTACAAGTACTAGGTTAGTTACAACCACTTATTAAAGACTTACAACAACCCCTACAAGTACTAGGTTAGATACAACAACACATTAAAGACTTACAACATCCCGTACAAGTATTAAGATAGATACAAAGACACATTAAAGACTTACAACATCCCCTACCTGTACCAGTTTATATACAACAACATATTAGAGACTTTCAACAACCCCTATAAGTACTATCTTAGATACAAGAACACATTAAAGACCTACGACATCCCCTGCAAAGTACCAGGTTAGATACAATAAGAGATTAAAGACTTACAACAACCCCTACAAGTACTAGGTTAGAAACAACAACACATTAAAGACTTACAACAA
>NW_013681227.1:2883-4791 GCF_000517525.1 Limulus polyphemus | reverse complement strand
TTACTTTAGTCCTAGAAGGTTTTCTTGCTTATTGGTTCACCGTGGGCTATTCCGTTACTTTAGTCCTAGAAGGTCTTCTTGCTTATTGGTTCACCGTGTATTATTCCGTTACTTTAGTCCTAGAAGGTCTTCTTGCTTATTGGTTCACCGTGTATTATTCCGTTACTTTAGTCCTAGAAGGTCTTCTGCAGCAGGTATTGATCTATGTTTCTGAAAGTTACAGGTCTTTTGGACATCCAGACGACTCTCTCGTGCTCTGTAGGCCGTTCGTACATGTGGCTGTCACAAACGATATGAACTGTAAGAAATGTTAGCGGAAATATGCTATACCATACGTCTCAATTAATTTCTCATGGTTTACTGGCCTTTCTATTTGATCAGTGTTAGTGTACACGAAATAAGAACAAGGTGTTCGTGAACAAAGGTCGTTACTTTTATTTAACATTCAAGTATTTGTTAATCGTGTTACAGAGATCGAAATATACAAATAAAAAACTTGTCCAGCGAAGACAAGTCTAAAACTGCCTGAATTTAGTACAGATAACCTAACACATTACATATACACGCGGATATTAATATATAATATAACACAGTTATTAGTAATACAACAAGGAGTCTTGTTAATATAGGCTAAACTTTCCACGTGTAGTAAAACCTCGCTGTATTTTCTTCCATTTTGTAAACATGTACACAGGAAGATTGAATAAATATATGGATTATTTGGTGTTTTTATTGTTCATTTAACGTTAAATTTGCCTGAGGTCGATAACGTTAATGGAAAACAGTAGTATTTCTAGAAAGTTCCATATAATGATATTTCATATTAACCCTGACCAAGTGTGATATTTTAGTAAAAGCAAAAACACAGAATGTACAAATGAAACTTAAAAACTTTGGTTCTTTGTTATGGAGCAAAGTCACTTTGGGCTACCTGCTGTGTCCACTGCTGGGAATAGAGCCTTGGATTTTAGCGTTATAAATTCGTAAAATTACCGCTGTCCCAGCAGGGGACAAAAACTTTGATCCAAATACAATGAACTAGCCACTTAAATATTATCCAATATTTTCAACCCAACGAACCAGCCTCATCAGAAACGACCCAGCATTTTTAACCCAACGAACCAGCCTCATCAGAAACGATCCAACATTTTTAACCCAGTAAACCAGCCACGTCAAGGTTGGTCCAACATTTCTAACCCAACGAACCAGCCTCGTCAGAAACGATCCAACATTTTTAACCCAACGAACCAGCCTCATCAGAAACGATCCAACATTTTTAACCCAACGAACCAGCCTCATCAGAAACGATCCAACATTTTTAAACCAGTAAACCAGCCTCATCAGAAACGATCCAACATTTTTAACCCAACGAACCAGCCTCATCAGAAACGATCCAACATTTTTAACCCAGTAAACCAGCCACGTCAAGGTTGGTCCAACATTTCTAACCAAGTGAAACAACCTCGTAATAATCTAAACAGGTCTTTCCTTTTAACACAATAATAACTTTAACCTGATGTAATAATCTAAATAGATCTTTCCTTTTAACACAATAATAACTTTAACCTGATGTAATAATCTAAATAGGTTTTTCCTTTTAACACAATAATAACTTTAACCTGATGTAATAATATAAATAAGTATTTCATTTTAACACAATAATAACTTTAACCTGATGTAATAATATAAATAAGTCTTTCATTTTAACACAATAATAACTTTAACCTGATGTAATAATCTAAATAGGTTTTTCCTTTAAACACAATAATAACTTTAACCTGATGTAATAATACAAACAGGTCTTTCATTTTAACACAATAATAACTTTAACCGGATGTAATAATCTAAATAGGTTTTTCCTTTTAACACAATAATAACTTTAACCGGATGTAATAATCTAAATAGGTT
>NW_013681227.1:0-2087 GCF_000517525.1 Limulus polyphemus | reverse complement strand
CTAAATAAGTCTTTCCTTTTAACACAATAATAACTTTAACCTGATGTAATAACCTGAACAGGTCTTTCATTTTAACACAATAATAACTTAAACCTGATGTAATAATCTAAATAGGTCTTTCCTTTTAACACAATAATAACTTTAAACTGATGTAATAATATAAATAAGTCTTTCCTTTTAACACAACAATAACTTTAACCTGATGTAATAATCTAAGCAACATTCATCCAGTTGAACAATCATGTAGAATAACCTTGCGTTATCTCTACTATCTTATAATTATTTTGTGAGAATCGAACATAGAAAAGACTGAATACCTCAACTGTAACATAACATTGTTTTTTGTTTTTAGAGAAAGCATTGAAAGTTTTGCTGTTTTCGTTTTAATATAAGTAGCGAACTTCGTTCCTGATTCGTACACATACATACATATATATATATATAACTAAAGTAAAGCCTATTTTATCTTTGAAAAATCGGATTATGATAAGACTCTAAAGCTTTTAGTCATTTCTTCCTGCTTATAAAAGTGAAATGGCAACAAAAATATTAAAAACAAATACACGTGTCTCCCCCTTCAGGGAAAATTAAGAACCTGCTGAAGATATAATGTTTGAAGTTTCACCTAAGGCGAAGCTGGTAAAAGCTATATATATAGTTACAAAATGAGAAAGTAAATATACTTTTGTGCTTCAGGTAATGATCTAAGATAGTTATTTAGTGTAAAAACATAGGATATCATCCACAAATGGATTTCTTAAGATATGTTCTAACTTTTCAAAACCTTTTCACAATACTTTTAAAGTAATGTTTAACGAAATATCTCAAACTTTTTAAAATTCTGCAGGTTGTTTTGTATCCTATTCCCACATTCTTGCCATTCGATAATAAACAGACAAACAAGAGGATGTAATAAGAAAGTTCGTTTATTTAGGTTTCATGACTTCAGTTTTCTATCGGAAGTTCTTAATTTAATACTAAGGTGTGTGACACACTCGTATTTTTCGTAACTATAGGGGGGTAGCATAACTCACCATAACTTACCACTGAGTCACTAGGGGGCATATAATTATATCATAATGTGCCTATATTAAATTACTATAGGTATATATGTGACCGAGTAAAGTGTCCTATCCCATTTTTTGATATGTTTATTATCTTATAATATATGTACTACGTATATAGAGAGAAACGCATGGGTCTTATGGCCATGATTTCAAATCTTTATTTTCAGACTAATGAAGGAAGATGACTTGAAGTTGTAATCAGATCGTTTATTTTACAGAATAACGAATGAGGCAGGTCTCGAACTAAACGTATTAATCTATAACGTTTTGTATTCCTTATCAATTTATTATACGGTTTCAGTAATTTATAAGTTACTCTTTAGTCCTGATCTATATAGCTAGCGTACTTTTGATCAAATGTAACTCCCCCTCCCCCCAGTGGTTCTGCGATAAATCTGCAGACTTACAACCAGTTTCGATTTCGAATTCGATGACGAGGAACCCACTTTGAGACTAATAATGGCTGGGGACGGCTTGAATGGGTAATGAAGAAAAACTTTAATATAACAGCAAATGTAACTCCCCCCCCCCAGTGGTTCTGCGATAAGTCTGCAGACTTACAACCAGTTTCGATGCCCGTGGCGGTCAGAGCACAAACCGTCGAGAAACTGAAACTATAAAAGTGTAATAACATCCATATTTTTTCTGTTAAAGAGGTCTTTCAGCGAATACCAGGAACTGTTAGGCGAGACTCATAAAAGTCCAAAATATCTTACAGATATCACACGTACACTAAATGAATCCTTTCGTTACTACATAGAAGGATTGGACGACGCATAAATATCGTTAATGGGTACGTACTGAACTGCTGAGTCAGCATATGTTTGTCAGTATGTATGGTTGGTGTTGGTTTTGTTTAAATAACTTCGGATGTAATTAGTTTTGTTATTGTGTTTTTGGCTAAAGTCAGATTATAGATATAGAAATAGTATATGCATGTTCAATATTCCTAATTAGACAAATAAAAACAGTACAGTAATGGTACAACACATTTATTCACATACAATATATATATATATT
>NW_013681226.1:4339-4889 GCF_000517525.1 Limulus polyphemus | reverse complement strand
AAAAATGGAAAGAGATGGGTGGGGTGCCACTGTGTTTGATTTATTACATGAGCAATATCTTAGCAAATATAAAATATAAGAGGCTCTTATTTTATATTCTAGCTTGTCAATATCGATAATTTGAATTTCTAATTCGTTCGAAACTACAGACTTAGTATTTTGACAGCTAATTTGAACCAGTGCTACATTCAACATACCACATGACACAAAAATCGATGTTTAACTGTGTTTTTTAATTATTACTTTTAAATTAAGAAATTGAGTAAGGTATAATATTACAATTTTAATTATAATCTACAGTTTGATACCAAACCTATTGACATAAATTCATGAAATAGTAGTTCAATCAAATTTTGAATGTGAGTCAACAAATGCAATGACATGGCCTTTGACCTGTGACCCATCTGGAAAGGGCTAAATCATTTCTAACAGTTACAATAACTAAAGACAACAATGTTCACTCTTTTCTAACAGTAACGAAAGACAACAATGTTCACCCATTTCTTGCAGTAACTAAAGACAACAATGTTCACCCATTTCTTGCAGTAAC
>NW_013681226.1:0-3447 GCF_000517525.1 Limulus polyphemus | reverse complement strand
AACAGTAACTAAAGACAACAATGTTCACTCATTTCTAACAGTAACTAAAGACAACAATGTTCACTCATTTCTAGCAGTAACTAAAGACAACAATGTTCACTCATTTCTAGCAGTAACTAAAAACAACAATGTTCACTCAGAATTACTGTAACTTTCTAGTACTCATATCGATCCAACAGCACCAGTATGGACTTAGTATTTACTGCTATAATGAATTATAGGTACTAAATTTTATACAGATTAAACAGTATTATAATATCACATAGGCACTTACACTTGCTCGGATAGGATTTGGTAATGTTTTTAAAACTACAGGGAGGAGGCAGCTCCTTCTGACAGTGAAACTTGTCAATAAACTTTGCCTCAAAACTGACTGAAAGAAAAACAAATCAAAAGAAAATAAGCTAAATTTTAATACACAACTACATTGTTCATTAACACATTTGTACAAGCAATTGCCAGAAAGTAAGATTAAATCCTTAATAATAATAATGGAAAAAAAAAATAATAATAAATGAGAGATAACATCTGAATATATGCAGATGTTGGATATTTAAAGAGTAAAGAAAAAGGTGAACAAAGAACAGGTTGTAAAATGTTATTTTATACCTCGGCACTTTCCTTACATTTTATCATTCTTATGATTCCTTAATAATGAAAACAAAATTATTTTTTTAAGTGGCTGTTCTAACCTCTTTTAAAACATAACATATGGTTTGAAATGAGCCCAGTGTTTCATGCTTACCCACAGTTGGTTGTGAAACTGTTACCGAAGAGTGTCTAGCAGGAGGAGGAGGGGGTAACAAGGTTTCTGAAGGGTGAGGAGAAAGTGGTACTTTCAGTTGAGACAATGTAGTGACACAATGGGGAGGTGGTGGATGGCACCTAACTGGTGGAGGTGGTGGTGATGATGAAGGCCACACATTGTTGGTCTGAAGCAATGAAACGTTTCTCACTGGAAGTACAGGTTGTGAAGGCGACAGAGATAAGTTTGCCTTAGGTTTCAGAGTTATATGGTAACTGATTTCCTCCACAGTGTTGGGTGTCCTCTGGCTTAACTTAGTTGGCAATGTCTGTGGAGGCTTAAGAGTTGATGAAGTATATTGCACTGAAGGAGAAGATGCTGTCTGTACGTCTGAAGCATCAAAGCTTTGACGACGAGGTACATTTCCTGGTTTATGTGGAGGTTTATAATTCTGAATTAATGAAGAAGACTTAGGTGGAGGAGGAGGTTTGACCAAGGGTGGAGGTTTTCGACTTCCTTTAGGTCCAAGGCTAGTCATGGAAGCAGATCTCATAAGACCAGGAGGTTTGTTAGGAACTGGTGGTCCTGTTCGACTGTGTCTTTGGTCAAGGGTTCTCGGTACGGGTTTCTGACTGGGTGAGGGAGGTGCTGGAGGTGGTCCTCTAGAAGAGGAGAAACCATTGTTTTGTAAAACCTTTTTATTTTGCTCCAAAACTTTCGGGCAGTTATTGTCAACATTCCTCCAAGATGATGATTTTGGGCTAGGTGGTGATGAGTGACTCTGGCTAATTTCAGGTGGCTGTGTTGTTGGAGGACTGTTGATAATAGTTTTTGGAGGAATCAATGGACCTCTGTTGATAAATCCATCTGAGGAATGACAATGTAATTTAATTGAGTTTTTCTGAAAAATATGAATCACAGTATAAAAACAAAACATCTAAGAAACATTTAGTTTTACATGAAGTGGATTATCATCTAAAAACTACACTAAAACAATCTGAATATTATTGTTATTCATTTAGTGCTGTAAGGCTATGTGCATATCATGCAAGTTCTTTGTCAACTCCCAGATCCTATTTACAAACAAGCAAAGAGTCTCCCAGACATGAATCTTTGCCATGACAGTGGTATAAATAAAATATTCTTACACTGAAATCCCAAGGTCAGCCATGAAACAAAAAAAAAATAAAAAATTGTACACTAATCTAGTAAAGTACCTATATATATATATATATACAATGTGATGATTATTCTTGCTAGTGATCTACATCAATTATTAACTGGAAATAAAAGACAAGAATTAACAGTAAAACAGAACCTAATCGATTATTAACTGGAAGTAGAAGACAAGAATTAACAGTAAAACAGAACCCAATCAATTATTAACTGGAAGTAGAAGACAAGAATTAACAGTAAAACAGAACCCAATCAATTATTAACTGGAAGTAGAAGACAAGAATTAACAGCAAAACAGAACCCAATCAATTATTAACTGGAAGTAGAAGACAAGAATTAACAGCAAAACAGAACCTAATCAATTATTAACTGGAAGTAGAAGACAAGAATTAACAGCAAAACAGAACCTAATCAATTATTAACTGGAAGTAGAAGACAAGAATTAACAGCAAAACAGAACCTAATCAATTATTAACTGGAAGTAGAAGACAAGAATTAACAGCAAAACAGAACCTAATCGAATTATTAACTGGAAGTAGAAGACAAGAATTAACAGCAAAACAGAACCTAATCGATTATTAACTGGAAGTAGAAGACAAGAATTAACAGCAAAACAGAACCTAATCAATTAAAGCTTGGAGTATGATATTACACAAATATAAGTTTCTGCATGTCAGCACAAACATGGTACTATGTATATTTTTACACACAGATTTTGTATTCTTACTGGTAGTTTGAGGCCTTACTCCTGTAGGACGTAGCTTAGGCATTCCTTGAGCAAAGAGTCCACTAAGCCCAACTGGTATGGTGGGTTTATCTGGACTGGATTGTTGTGATCCATTTGTTGTTTTAATACCTGAAAGTTGTACACAGTGAATTTCCTGGTGGATAAACAACTAAGATAAAAGGTAATGTTGTTGTGGTTGAAACAACAAAAACATTTTATTTTTATTAATTATATACACAAAAAAAGGTCAATTAGAGTTTGGCCTTAGAAACTGAAAAGTTATATCAAAATAGTAGTGAAGTCAAAACTAACAGCTGTTTTCATGGGAAAAATGTCTGAAGAACTTGTATTACATACTTTTATAAATAGTAATTTTAGCATCAGAGCACTAGTACTCCATGGGATACCTAGTTATACACTGTAGTAGTAAAATAAACACATGACCCTACAGGTCAAATTTGTTCACACATTTATAAATACTAATAAGCTTCATACCAGATATACACACGCATATTAATACCAAAATCATGAAGTCTAATATTATATACGTTTGGTACTTATTTCAAACTACAACTTAAACTCAAAAATTAGATTTTTATTTTAAATTCTAAAAACAAGTGAAGACCCATCTCGTCTCTAACGACTCCATTGGTTGATCAAGTATCCATCTCGTCTCTAACGGCTCCACTGGTTGATCAAGAACCCATCTCGTCTCTAACGACTCCATTGGTTGATCAAGTATCCATCTCGTCTCTAACGGCTCCATTGGTTGATCAAGTATCCATCTCGTCTCTAACGG
>NW_013681225.1:4737-5925 GCF_000517525.1 Limulus polyphemus | reverse complement strand
CATGTGTAGAGTCAGTGAAATGGTGGTGTAGTTTCCATGTGTAGAGTCAGTGAAATGGTGGTGTAGTTTCCATGTGTAGAGTCAGTGAAATGGTGGTGTAGTTTCCATGTGTAGAGTCAGTGAAATGGTGGTGTAGTTTCCATGTGTAGAGTCAGTGAAACGGTGGTGTAGTTTCCATGCGTAGAGTCAGTGAAACGGTGGTGTAGTTTCGTGTATAGAGTAAATGAAACGGTGGTGTAGTTTCCATGTGTATAGTGAGTGAAACGGTGGTGTAGTTTCCATGTGCATCGTAAGTGAAACGGTGGTGTAGTTTCCATGTGTAGAGTAAGTGAAATGGTGGTGAGGAAAAAGTGTTAAGGATTGAAACGTAGTGAGATTTCTAGAAACGTGTGCTTTCTTCACCCAAAACCCGTAGTAACGTTACTGTGGCTATTTCCAAATCCATTCTGATCTCATGTGATTAGATATGCCTTCTGAAACCTATAATGTTAGTGATGAAACAAGAACTCATGATTTAAGGGAAACAAAGCAACCGAAGGTCGTTCTGTTAAGTAGCCGCTACTAGTCTAAAACATCATTGTAAAAAGGTATTCTCACAATAAAAGACACATATTTGTGTATAACTGCACATTATGCTAACATGATAATAAGTAGTCAAACAACGATTTATAAACATAAGGAACAGTTTTATTGATAGTGGAACATACTACCCGAAGAAGTATTTGAAGTTAAACACAAAGCTGCACAATGGGCTATCTGTGCTCTGCCAACCACGGGTATCGAAACCCGGATTCTAGCGTTGTAAGTCCGCAGACATACCGCTGTGCCACTGGGGGGCACCCAAAGAAGACAGACCAATGTTCTGTGGAAACATCTAGAATGTTCCATCATCAATAAAACTTTTCCTTAATGCTGATAAAACGTTGTTTGTCTACCTATTATTACAGATATAAGTGTAGGGGTGTGTGGGGGGGGGGTTGGAGAAGGAGTTTCAAAGTTACCCGTGTAACAACAAATATAATAATGATATATTTAAGTTCGATTCTTGCCTCATAACTATATATTTTTTTATTTAACCCATCCCTAAAATAATTGTTCTTTTCAGTGTATCTAATATTCGATGCTGGTTTTATAGCTGAAAAAAAAAAATGAGGTTAATTTAAATATTAAATAAAGAAACTTAGTACT
>NW_013681225.1:2143-3737 GCF_000517525.1 Limulus polyphemus | reverse complement strand
GCCGCCAACTCTTGAGCTACTTTTTGACCAACGAATAGTGGAAATGACCGTCACATTATAACGCCTCACGGTTGAAAGCATGTTTGGTTGGACGGGGATTCGAACCCGCAGATTGCGAGTCAAGCGCCCTAACCATCTGGCCATGTCAGGCCTACGCGAACATTCACACTGAATAATTTAATTCCTTCGTATTTTTTTTTCTGTTAAATTTTATGTAATAGTTATTAATCGTTTCCATTGGAATAAATAAAAGGTTCCTCGGGAAGAGCTGTAATAAACGTTTCCAGTGATAAATGTATCAAAATATTATTAAAACAAAACTGGGACGTCGTCTTAAGATGAATATTTATTACGACATCTCAGTTAGACAACATACATGTGAAGTAATTACATAAATAGTAATAATGATGCATCACCTTTCAATGAATTCCTAATCTCTTTCCTCATTTCTTCTGTAAAAAAAAGTATTAAAAAAATCAATAAAATACAAATTGTAGTTACACGTCGATTACAAAGAGTAACAGGTGTTTCCAGAATAAACTGACGGAACGTTAACTACTTACAATAAACCCAAAGTTTATATTCATTACTGTCACACAATCCCGTGGTTCTCACCCTGTAGTTCGCGAACCCCTAGCGGTTGGTTGTTACAGTTGAAGAGAGATGTAAGTCTGATTAAATAGAAAATATTGACATATTTATTTATGTCAGAGTCTCTTTCGTAAACTGTCATCTTTCACAAGTAGGCCTGTCTGAGTATAGGGGTCTGCGAGCTTGTCTTCAGCTAGTCAAGGAGCCCATGAGAGAAAACACAAGTCACAGAACCACTGACCTAAAACTGTCTAGTTGCTAAAACGAGGTCCTTACGAGTGGACACGTAGATTAGAATACCACTTTTTTTTTATTTTTTTTTATGAAAACGGCCGTATGATCATAAAATTTGTTGTCAGTTAATAAAAGTTTGGAGACGGTTTGAATAGGTAATGAAGAACGTTTCGACAAGGTTATGACATCACACAGGATACTTTTACTGAGCTGTTAAAAAATCTCCGGTCACGTGACCTCTTTGTTCCATACTGTATATATATATTCACGTGCCTTTGTAACGTACTTGCATCCGATGATGACACAATCTTGTCGAAACGTTGTACGTTTATAATAATGTTTTCTTCGTTACGTATTCAAAACTGTCTCCAAACTTTTATATTATAGTTGTCAATTAGTGATTATTAAAAAAACAACAACAACAAAAAACAATTGTTGATAACTAGGCTATAATTAGGCTTAGTTAATATATAGACACTTAACCATGAAAATAGGCTATAATTAGGCTAAGTTAATGTATTAACACTTAACCATGAAAATAGGCTGTAATTAGGCTTACTTAATGTATAGACACTTAACCATGAAAATAAGCTATAATTAGGCTTAGTTAATGTATTGACACTTAACCATGAAAATAGGCTATAATTAGGCTTAGTTAATGTACAGACACTTAACCATGAAAATAGGCTATAATTAGGCTTAGTTAATGTATAGACAATTAACCATGAAAATAGGCTATAACTAGGCTTAGTTAATGGATAGACACTTA
>NW_013681225.1:0-1217 GCF_000517525.1 Limulus polyphemus | reverse complement strand
CGCGAATACTAAACAAACAAACAAACTATTTATTATACACACACACACACACACACATACATAATAAAAACAAAAAATATTCAATTATTACAACGAGTTTTGACACCTATTAACAAATATTACGGCTTGTTAATGTAAGTGTAGAACTACAGTTTCAAACCTAGACGGCACCTTATAAAACACATGAGTTATATTTATATAGTTAGGTCAGTTGTATAACACGACTCTTCATTCGTTACACTTATAGCTGTTCCTGATTTTGAACAAAACAAAGAAAAGGACACCCGATCAGCAACAGCCGACTTCACAATAGCTCTGTCCGAACTAAATCTGTTGCATCACGGCTCGAACCCTTGATTCCTAATCCGGCACACTAACGATTAGGCCACGCTTGTTCCTGAGTAGGTAATATTTATAATTTTGAGAAAATGCCTCTTTTTTGTATTTTTTTTTTTTTGCAGGAACTAAAAAAGTCGCTGTTGACGAGATTAATGTGTTCATTTTAAAAAGCATGGACGAAGTATCAGATTATTTACCCAGATATTATTATATTTCAATATAAACGTGCTGATCGGTTGATGAAGATTTTGTATTCATTTACAATTAGGGTGGGACTACTTTTTTTTATTAAAACACTTCCTCTTTATAGATTACATGGCTGAGCAAGGCCATATGTATGCCAGTGATGTTTACATATATGTATGTATACATACGGACATTTGAGAACGAAGATAAAAAATAAACAAGCTACGTTTCAAGCCGTCACTCTGACAGACCCGATTAATTACTAATCCGACAGGTGATTAATATATTGGGCTGACGTTAATGAAATGACGTGAAAACTCGAAGAAAACCGTTAATACTGCTAAAAGTAGTGTTTGTTTTGATAAGATGTTTCAGCACATTTTGCAATGAACGTGTTCTTTGGATTAGATGGAAGTTATATATTCAGATAACATTAAATAAACACGATTATTAAATGACGTGACAGTAATATATATATTGTACTACAGATAATCTTAACGAACAAGTTGACTAAATAACCTGGCAGTAATATATTGTAATAAATCTTAACGAACAACTTGACTAAATAACTTGGAAGTAATATATTGTACTACAGATAAATGAACAAGTTGACTAAATAACTTGGAAGTAATATATTGTACTACAGATAAATGAACAAGTTGACTAAATAACTTGGAAGTAATATATTGTAC
>NW_013681224.1:2420-4862 GCF_000517525.1 Limulus polyphemus | reverse complement strand
TAATGAAGGACAAACATTTTACCTTGTTTTGGTGACTTTGAAGTTTTACCTTTTGAACTAAGAAATAGCTTAGTTTTAATATTAATGAAGGACAAACATTTTACCGTGTTTTGGTGACTTTGAAGTTTTACCTTTTGAACTAAGAAATAGCTTAGTTTCAATATAAATGAAGGACAAACATTTTACCGTGTTTTGGTGACTTTGAAGTTTTACCTTTTGAACTAAGAAATAGCTTAGTTTCAATATAAATGATGGACAAGCATTTTATCGAGTTGATTACTTTGACCTTATACCTTCTGACCTGAAAAATATCACGAAGAATAATTCATCTCTCAGGCGATTACTTAACCTGAAGGCGAAACGGTTGAGACTGCATCTACTTACCTCATCTGTCAGGTGTTAAGTAGATGCAGTCTCAACCGCTTCGCCTCGTCATCATCTCCAGAAACCTACTTCAGGAAGGTTTAAAAAAAAGAAGCAGAAAAAACCCAGCTTCTCAGAACGTATAATTAATACTGTTGAAACCTTAAGGAATAAAACGTGTTACGAAAAGGCAATCAAACTGTATTATCCTGGTTTATACACACACACACACACACACACATATATATATATATTCTGTATATCCTCAGGCTAGGCCTAACCTAATGGTTAGCGTGACAAGCTGAGGGTTTACAAGTCCAAGAATCAAGATACGATATATCACTCAAGACACCTCGCGCTTTCAGTTGTTGGGCCGTTATTATAGTGTATCAATGAGTCTTGCTATTCGGTTAAGAGTAGCCGCGGAGGGGGCGTTGAGTGTTGCTGACTGGTTGTCTCGCTGACCATCCCTCAGCAGCTATATATTAAAGACGGCCATGCCGAAACCTTGTATTCTCTGACCTGGCCGTTTAGCCCATATGTCCAGTAAGATAGAACATATCAAATACTCGACTTCTACTTCGTATTAGCTGAAATACGCGTGTGAACTACTTCTGGTTAGTAAAGCAAACGTGACCTTTTGAAGCCACGTCATAAACATGAGAGTTGAAAACTGACCAGCTGTGACCTTATAAAATCACTTCATAAGCATGGGAGTTGAAAACTGACCAGCTGTGACCTTATGAAACCATATCATAAAGATTAGATGAGGAATTGGTTATACCAGTCGGCTATAACTGGTGTATAAAATAAACTCTTCAACAGCGCTTTTAATGTTAATTGTATGTATTTCTACATTACTTGTATGAGCTCTTATTATAAATGTGTTTTGCCATTAAGAAAACAAACAACACTAATATACATAGATGATTTTACCAGTAAGACTGCCAAAAACCATCTGATACTCATCGAATAGGTGGATATATATATTTGTGTAATTAAGTAAATAAAACGTGATCTGTAATTGGTTTGAACGTATCGAACCACATTTCCAAGATGTCGAACTAATCTTGTTAATGAAGTAATGTTTTTAGACGGGTCAGATGTTTGTTGTTTGGTATTAGTGCAAACGTACACGCTATGTTATCCGAGCTCTGTTCACCACGACGGGAGAAACGCCGGATTTTAGCGTTGCAATTCCGTAAACTTACCGCTGATTTAGCGGAGAGAGATGGTCAGTTCAGACTTGACCACTAAGAAACGTTAAATATAAACATGACCAGGATGGACCCCACTTCCTAGTTCCCATAATTTAGTAGGAAATATTCGAGATTTTTTTTTTACACAACTATTTATTTATTTAATATCATGAGCTGGGCGTGGCCTATAGGTAGCGTGCTCGTACTGTGAATCTGATGATTCTTGGTTCGCTACCTATTACCTCAAACATTCTCTACGCGCCTTGTTGTGGGTGCACCATAAGAGTGACCGTTAAGTCCCACTATTCAATCAGACAAGAGTGGACCAAGAGTGAGCTGGCGATGATGCTGTTGACTAGCTGCCTTTTCTCTAGGTAGGTGCTGTTGACTAGCTGTCTTCTTTCTAGTCCTTCTCTGGGTAGGTGCTGTTGACTAGCTGCCTTTTCTCTAGGTAGGTGCTGTTGACTAGTTGCCTTTTCTCTAGGTAGGTGCTGTTGACTAGCTGCCTTTTATCTAGGTAGGTGCTGTTGACTAGCTGTCTTCTTTCTAGTCATTCTCTAGGTAGGTGCTGTTGACAAGCTGCCTTTTCTCTAGTCCTTCTCTCGGTAGGTGCTGTCGACTAGCTGCCTTTTCTCTAGTCCTTCTCTAGGTAGGTGCTGTCGACTAGCTGCTTTCCTCTAGTCCTTCTCTAGGTAGGTGCTGTTACTAGCTGCCTTTTCTCTAGCCCTTCTCTGGGTAGGTGCTGTTACTAGCTGCCTTTTCTCTAGTTCTTCTCTAGGTAAGTGCTGTTGACTAGCTGCCTTTTCTCTAGTCCTTCTCTAGGTAGGTGCTGTTGACTAGCTGCCTTTTCTCTAGTCCTTCTCTAGGTAGGTGCTGTTGA
>NW_013681224.1:0-1560 GCF_000517525.1 Limulus polyphemus | reverse complement strand
ATGTTCAATAAACCGTTTCGCTGACAACTCGTATTACTAACGTATGTACTGTATGTTCAATAAACCGTTTCGCTGACAACTCGTATTACTAACGTATGTACTGTATGTTCAATAAACCGTTTCGCTGGAAAACTCGTATTACTAACGTATGTACTGTATGTTCAATAAACAGTTTCGCTGACAACTCGTATTACTAATGTATGTACTGTATGTTCAATAAACCGTTTCGCTGACAACTCGTATTACTAATGTATGTACTGTATGTTCAATAAACAGTTTCGCTGACAACTCGTATTACTAACGTATGTACTGTATGTTCAATAAACCGTTTCGCTGATGCATTATTCTTGAACAACAGTAAATAATGCTAGTGTACTATTTAATGCACGCGGATGACCACAGTGCCTTATCCTATGCAATGTGTCATGTATCTTAATTTATAAAGAAAACTTCATTAATCTTAGCCCATCATACTTTAACAGTAAATACAAAACCGCTGTTGATTTCATTTCAAAACTAGGCTGTTCCTGATGTCCTGCCTCCCTCTCCCCTTTAGTGACACAGCGCTAATAACCTGGTTTCGATACCTGTGGTAGACACGGCCACTCAGTTGGTTCGAGAGGTGGCTGTGTGCATTTTAAACAAATTTATTTGAATGGAAAGTCTAATGAACAATGACAGCCAGTAGCTTCAACTTGGTAATCGGTTTCTCAGACGGAGATTTCTCTCACGTATTCTTTTTTAGAAGTTAAACAACGGTTAAGTATTGTTACAACTAGATACAACTCGTTTAAGATATCTGGGTTTTAAACATTTTATAATATATATATATAACTGTTACTGAATAAGTGCTTACTATTGTTGCTATTACCATGTTTTAATTTTTGGGAATCATTTGCAAGAAAATTTTGCTTAAAAATTATTACATTTTTATAAAGGTAGTTTATAGGTATCTGTTCATATTGTGATTTTGTATTTAAATCAAAATGTCACTTTCAACTAAAATAATGGGCCTCGATGGTAAAACGGGCCTCGATTGGTACAACGGGCCTCGATTGGTTTGTTTGGAGAAGTAGTGAGCCGAATCAACTGATTTTTTCACCTGTAACACTTTATCTACACAGTTATTATTTATGGGTGAATTTGCTACAAACATTCAAATCAATAACATGGAATACTTTAAAAATATAGACGCTTTAGATCAGATACAGATCTTGGACAAACTGGTTATAATGTATTTAAAAAATATCTACAGTGTAACAACCCCAAGTGTTTAGGGAGTTTAAACTATTATCTTAAAGACAAAACAGGTTATTGTGTTACTGCAATATATAAGAGTACTCTAATTAAAATATCTTAAAACTGTAAGTTCGTTTTGGAGACACGAGCCTCGTTTTCGAAACACGAGCCTCGTTTTCGAGACAGTAGCCTCGTCTTGGGGACAAGCTAGTGAAATCCGTAAAATAATTTGTTTGTTTCTGAATTTCGCGCAAAGCTACACGAGGGCTATCTGCGCTAGCCGTCCCTAATTTAACAGTGTAAGACTAGTGGGAAGGCAGC
>NW_013681223.1:4044-4965 GCF_000517525.1 Limulus polyphemus | reverse complement strand
ATAGTAGCATAAGGACTATCTGATAGACAAGAGCGATGGCAATCAACAGCATTAGTCGAATGGTAGCATAAGGACTATCTGATAGACAAGAGCGATGGCAATCAACAGCATTAGTCGAATGGTAGCATAAGGACTATCTGATAGACAAGAGCGATGGCAATCAACAGCATTAGTCGAATAATGGGATTTGATCATCGGTCTTATGCCGCATCCATGGTCCCAAAGTGAGGATCACGTTTCACGGCAACGGGAGGGATTCGCAGTCTGGACACGCTTACCACTAGACCATACTCGATCCAACCTTCGTCTAACGTTCGAAGTAATTACACCAATGATGGACGTAGAAGTATAATGTGAATAAAACTTTCCGGTAAACTGTGTGAATAGTTTAATATCTTAGTAATTGAGTCCCTGAACTTAAAAAATCATTTAACATTGCGAAAAGAAAGAGTCTCAGAAATTGACACGAGTGTTTCTCTTGCACACTTTTAACATATCCTACAAATCAAGTTCCTAAACCTGCTTTGGCGTGGTTCATTTACAGAATCTACCTCCTTGATGCCTAATCTCTAATGGCGATGTTTTGGAGAACTATGTTGCTGCACGTCTTAAAGATAGAAAACCAAAGATCGTAGAAATGTTACTAGTAATTATTGGACACCAACCAAATGCGTTTCTGAAATAAATCCTAAATGTAAACTAAACTTAATTTACTTTAGATATAAACAACCATAAGATAAACAGATCGGAGTTACAGAGTACTGATAGGTTAGATCAGAGTACTAATAGGTCGAAGTTACAGAGTACTGATAGGTTAGATCAGAGTTCTAACAGGTCGGAGTTACAGAGTACTAATAGGTTAGAATAGAGTACTAACAGGTCGGAGTTACAGAGTACTAATAGGTTAGAATAGAGTACTAA
>NW_013681223.1:0-3082 GCF_000517525.1 Limulus polyphemus | reverse complement strand
CTTAATTCCAAACAAACAACCTATACATAGTACTGATAGGCTAGATTATGATGCTGACAGACTAGAGATACGGAATACTGACAGACCTGAATATATTTCCAAAGTAATGTCAGTATAAATTAGTTTTAGAATACTGATAGATTATTTATAAACTAACAGCAAACTCGAAAGTTAAGTTGAGGGTTACACTGTTTAACAAAGTTAGATCAGAGTTATTAGGTATTGGTGAGTTAAGGGAATATTACTGTGTACTGATACTGATGGAGAGTCTTACATTATATTTTTTTAACATCTTCCTTCTAGCGAATAGAAAATAGAAAAAAATCACATCGCGGCGTTAATGCGTGCGTAAAACATTGAATGCGGATATTAACAAATTAAGTCTTTAAAGATGGGCACTCGCATGACGTTAACGTAGAATGGCGATCCAAATACGAGAAAAAGAAAACACTTTTTTGTGTTAATTTCATAGCTAACAATCATCAAATTTTAACTAGATCAGCGGATTGGTTAAAAGACGATGGAAAAGTATAACAGGTCCAGTGCTTATCACTTCAAAAAAAAAAAAAAAAACCCAAAGAAACCTTAACATCTAGCCTCCTATCATTATATAGAAACAAAGAAACCTTAACATCTAGCCACCTGTGATTATATAGAAACAAACAAACCTTAACATCTAGCCTCCTATGATTATATAGAAACAAACAAACCTTAACATCTAGCCACCTGTGATTATATAGAAACAAACAAACCTTAACATCTAGCCTCCTATGATTATATGGAAACAAAGAAACCTTAACATCTAGCCTCCTATGATTATATAGAAACAAACAAACCTTAACATCTAGCTTCCTATGATTATATGGAAACAAAGAAACCTTAACATCTAGCCTCCTATGATTATATAGAAACAAAGAAACCTTAACATCTAGCCTCCTATGATTATATAGAAACAAAGAAACCTTAACATCTAGCCTCCTATGATTATATAGAAACAAAGAAACCTTAACATCTAGCCTCCTGTGATTATATAGAAACAAACAAACCTTAACATCTGGTCTCCTATGATTATATAAGTAGTTTATAACATTTTTACACAGAACATTTAAAAAGATGTTTTTTCTTCTTCTTCACCATGCAATTCTTAAGGGGGAGAGAGTCATATTCCATCTAGCCTGAAAGTTTACGTCACCACCTCAACTCGCCAGCTAACTCGTACCATAGCTCAGAAACTACAGCATAGCTGATAATGAAAAAAAAAGGCGTACACCTGAAGCAAAAAAGCTAATCATATTTGGCAGAGAATGTTCGTGTACTTCAATAAATGATTAGTAGTTGTTACTTGTTTTATTTTCATTATACTTTCAAAAGAAGCTCACCAGTACTTCACTGTATATTTAATCCCGGATTCAAGTTTTTGATGACCAAAGTTTCTTTGATTCGTAAAACATAGCCATTTTCGATAGTTTAAATAATTCTAAACTGCTCGATAGTTACTGGAATAGCACTACAATCTATCACGTGCTTCAGGACATTTCCACATATGGCACACTACCATTCACCAGTAAACATGCACTGAAAATAAAGGAACAACTTAAAACTATTATGGAATGTTTATCCTCAAGCAGATCGTCGAGTCAACTTTAAACCCATGGTCAAAATGAAGAACTATTTTGTGTTTTAAAGACTGAATGGTAAACCAAATCGCTCGAATGTTATCTACACTTATTATTATAAAAACCACTCTAGATACTTCAGTTACCAGATTTAAAACTCCTTAACACATTTCTTTGACCTTTGTAGTTTGTTTATTATTTCAAGTTTACGAAAACAATAATTATTTTACTTTACCTCTCTGTATTCTTTTAGTCAAGATGCTGCTCATTTTAAAAGTTTCCTTACTGTCGTTTTTCCCTTTTTTGTGTTTGTCTATGAACAAAGACGTTCATACACCTACTAAAACACAATCAGAAAACTAAATCTTAAAGTTAATTTTCCAAGCTTTAACATCCAAACTGTAATCTATCTTAAGAGCAACAATCTATAATGAAATCCTCTGTATCATAGCATAACGTCCCAAATGTGTCTCCTAGAGCTTATAATGGTAGAAATTGAGTTGTGTATCTTTGTACTAAATAACAGACAAACACATAAAAAGTGCAAAGTGAGAACACAAAATTAGCGGTATTTATCTATGGCAAGTATTGATATATATGTTTTAAATAAAGGAGAATTTATTTTTGGGTTTACTTGATTCAATTTTCGTAAACGAACTCTACGATCTTTACGCATCCTCATTCTTAGAAAACTCTGATGACCTTTTTTTAAATATAAGTTGAATGTAGAGAGGAGAAAGCTTAAACTCGCGTGTTCCAGCATTAAAACACAATCCCGTTTTGTTATATGATGCATAATATGTACACGATGTTTTTAGGTTAATGTGTTTGCTATATCAGTTGAAAAAAAAATGACTCTAGAAAGAAAATCACCTGATCATTTTTTGTACAAATAAGATTTTATATTTAAGAGTTACAATGAATGGTATCTAAAAGCGAAAACAAATAAATAAAAAAAATCCATCAAGTTATTAACAGTTCTTTGTTTATTTATATAACGTAAAGCTACACAGTAGGCTGTCTAACAGTTCTCTGTTTATTTATATAACGTAAAGCTACACAATAGGCTGTCTAACAGTTCTCTGTTTATTTATATAACGAAAAGCTACACAATAGGCTGTCTAACAGTTCTTTGTTTATTTTTATAACGTAAAGCTACAGAGTAGGCTGTCTAACAGTTCTTTGTTTATATAACGTAAAGCTACACAATAGGCTGTCTAACAGTTCTCTGTTTATTTATATAACGTAAAGCTACACAGCAGGTTGTCTAACAATTCTTTGTTTATTTATATAACGTAAAGCTACACAGTAGGTTGTCTAACAGTTCTCTGTTTATTTATATAACGTAAAGCTACACAGTAGGTTGTCTAACAGTTCTCTGTTTATTTATATAACGTAAAGCTACACAATAAACTGTCTAACAGTTCTCTGTTTATTTATATAACGTAAAGCTACACAATAGGCCG
>NW_013681222.1:1871-4934 GCF_000517525.1 Limulus polyphemus | reverse complement strand
ATTGACCATTAGTGAGTTGATGAGGGTTCTTTAGTGTTTTAATGATCATTAATGGGTTGATTGGGATTCTTTAGTGTTTTATTGACCATTAGTGAGTTGATGAGGGTTCTTTAGTGTTTTAATGATCATTAATGGGTTGATTGGGATTCTTTAGTGTTTTATTGACCATTAGTGAGTTGATGAGGGTTCTTTAGTGTTTTAGTGATCATTAATGGGTTGGTAAGTGATCCTTAATGTTTTATTGGACAATATTTCGTTGGTAAGCGATATGTAGTGTTTTATTGGTCATTAATGAGTTGATGAGGATTCTTTAGTGTTTTATTGATCATTAGTGAGTTGATGAGGGTTCTTTGGTGTTTTGGTGATCATTAATGGGTTGATTGGAATTCTTTAGTGTTTTATTGATCATTAATGAGTTGATGGAGATTCTTTATTGTATTAGTGATTATTAATGGGTTGGTAAGTGATCCTTAACTTTTCTATCACACTGTCAGAATAAGACAGGGCTAATAAACAGGAACTTTTCCATTACACTGTCAGAATACGACAGGACTAATAAACAGGAACTTTTCCATTACACTGTCAGAATACGACAGGGCTAATAAACAGGAACTTTTCCATAACACTGTCAGAATATGACAGGGCTATTAAACAGGAACTTTTCCATAACACTGTCAGAATATGACAGGGCTATTAAACAGGAACTTTTCCATAACACTGTCAAGTATTCTGACAGTGTTATGGAAAAGTTCCTGTTTATTAGCCCTGTCTTATTAAAAGTTCCTGTTTATTAGCCCTGTCACATGAATTCATCGTAAGTACTCTCCACTTGTGAAGAACAGTGCCGTATTCTGACAGTGTTATGGAAAAGTTCCTGTTTATTAGCCCTGACGTATTCTGACAGTGTTATGGAAAAGTTCCTGTTTATTAGCCCTGTCTTATTCTGACAGTGTTATGGAAAAGTTCCTGTTTATTAGCCCTGTCTTATTCTGACAGTGTGATAGAAAAGTTCCTGTTTATTAGCCCTGTCATATTTTGACAGTGTTATGGAAAGTTCCTGTTTATTAGTCCTGACCTATTCTGAGAGTGTTATGGAAAAGTTTCTGTTTATTAGCCCTGACGTATTCTGACAATGTTATGGAAAAGTTCCTGTTTATTAGCCTGTCGTATTCTGACAATGTTATGGAAAAGTTCCTGTTTATTAGCCTTGTCGTATTCTGACAGTGTTATGGGAGTGTCAGTCGATTCCCCTATTCGCCGTAAAGCCCAACAATGTCCTTGTAGTGGCGGGTTCTACTGACTTATGCTTTCTTCTGGTCCGTAGTTAAAAATTAAGGGTAGGTAAACAAGGAAAACTTGTGTATTTAAGAATGAACGAACCAGTGATAGAAGCGTCTTACCTGTTCTAAAAACAAATCTTATTTACTGTAAAGGCTATAACTTATTATATAATATAAGTGGTTTTAGTAGAAAAATAGTGTCCGCTAGGTAATTAAAAATAATATTATAGTACTAATTTCGGATAGTTCGGAGAACCACGAACGGATTAATTAGTGTGTTCGTATTTTTAATAGTGTATAAAACATAGTTTAAACCACATTGATGCAATTTTATTTATTTGTCAACATAAGTCCACAACAACTAAGTCATTTAAAGTGATTCAATCATGGAATATCAACAGTCCTCGAAAAAGATGAAGGAAAACACGAATATATTCCACGTTGTAGACAATCAACGTGTAAGTACAGAAAATGTAAACTGATTGTTAAGTAGACTGTCGTGAAATGACGTATAGAAAATTTGAAAATATACATTACGTATTTAAATATTAAGTGGGAAAGATAGTTTAAACATTAATTGTCTATGTATCATATAGTCATTGAAAATCATTTAAATAATTACGAAATAAAAAGTATTGGTTATCTTACATTTAAAATTGTAAGATTTTTATTTAAAATGTGCGCAAATCTAATCCTCTGAACAATGAACAGTTACACTTGGAGAATCATTTTAAATTCTCATGGTCGAAAAACTTAGTGCCATCTAGAGGGGAATTTACAAACTAATATAGAGTGATAGACTGATATATTCGGTTGTTGGGCGGCATAATTACTGCCATCTCTAGGGTAATTTATAAACTAATATATACTGATAATTGGGACTTATCTCCGTATTGGAAAACAGTGGTCTACAGTGAACTTCTCCGTCGTCATCCCATCATCTTCACTGAACTCCACTGTATGGTTTTTGTTACAATGATGAGATGGGAACACTGGCGCTTCTTAAACATTAAGAGGAGCTTGCTACTAGTTTGAGGACCCCTAGTGGCTCAGCGTTAAGTCTATGGAATTAAAACGCTAAAATTCGGTTAAGATACATCACAGGTGCCTCATTGTGTAGCTTAACTACAAACAAAAACTTCTGATGTGAATTTACCGAACGTTGTTTTCAAAAATCTGTAGGTTATTTAGCTGATATTTGATAAAATTAATTCACCGTGGATAGAGGTATTCTATTATAGGTCTGATCAGAGTGATTTATAGTTATTTTACGTATATATGTGAATGTGGGCACCACTTTAACCATAGAGGCTTACAGGAAAGTTTGTTTCTCTATCAGGTTTTAACTTGAAAGAATAATTGTTTCCGGAATGTCTTATTGGTTAGCGTGTCTAACGAAAGTTGGGTCTAAGAACTGAATTACTTTGCTCCACAGTTCAGCTGTAGGTACATTATAAGAGTGACAGTCGATCCCGTTGTTCGACTTAAATCCGAACAAAGTCCTTGTAGTGGCGGGAGCTACTAACTGCTGTTTTCTTTCGGTCCATAGTTACAAATTAAGGATAATTATACATGATTTAGCCAATAAGATTTATTACTATAAATTCTCTAAGAAAGACAGCAGTTTAATATCATAAAATTTTTATATTTGGTGAAAGAAGTTCTGATAGAGTGTCGTTTGTTTGATTAATTATTGTCCAATGATTTATGTACATTTTTAGCAGAAGATTTTGACTGGCCTTACTTAGACCTATCAATCCGCAGCCCGTCACGTTAACCACTA
>NW_013681222.1:0-940 GCF_000517525.1 Limulus polyphemus | reverse complement strand
AACAACAACAACAACAATAATAAAACAGGTATATTTTATTTCCATTGGGGCCCAATATTCGACATTAAGTCAGTGATGGAGGCTTTATCAACTGTCTAACTACTGATATCAAAAGTTTACATACTAAACATAAATCTGAGAACAAGCGAGTTTTAACATGTTAAAAAAGGTGGTTTTAATTAACATATCTTTGGTCAAGTAAAATTATGTGACTATGAAAACCAACTTCAACATACGCAAAATACTTGATTTTTTATTATATTTAAATATTTTCTTGAAAGCGTAGTTGTTGCGCCTTTACTGTCCTCTAGTGGCAACAATCAGTTTTCTAATGGCCGATTTTCTGCCCTCTTGTGGCAACGTTCTGTAGTACGCGTATTTTTATTTATTTTTTTAGATTTTAACAAAATTAAAACTTAATTGCTTCAAAAAATTCAGCTGAATCAATTACAATTTGCAAGTTATTATATTAAAACATATGGACTGAATATGATATCGTTATAAACAAACGTGCACGAATTCTCGTGTTATAATGGTAAAGACCCAAATGCTCAATTTAAACCTAGAAAGTTTTGTATTCGGTACCAAAATCAACTGAAACCTTTTGTTTTAACGTTCTTATTCAAGTAAACACTAAGTACACAGTCTGCATGTTCTAATATTTGTTGTTCTATCTGAATATTACTACAGGTACTTAGGACACGTGGTGGAAAAGTTTCCGACTTGTGATGAACAAAAGTTTGTTTTGTTTAAAATCTTCGCACAAGGCAACAAAAAGGGCTATCTGTACAGAAGTGTCTCCAAATTTTAATTGGTAGACTAGAGGGCGAGTAGCTAGTCAACATAGACTAGAAAGTGAGTAGCTAGTCAACATAGACTAGAGGGTAAGTAGCTAGTCAACATAGACTAGAGGGTAAGTAGCTAGTCAACATAGACTAGA
>NW_013681221.1:2310-4013 GCF_000517525.1 Limulus polyphemus | reverse complement strand
CAATACATTAAATGTGGAATATCAGCTGTATATTATTCTATTATGTGTTGACAATATATTAACAATGGAATATCAGCTGTATATTATTATATTAATTATTGTACAATATATTTACTGTGGAATATTGGCTGTATATTATTATGTTAAGTGTTGACAATACATTAAATGGGAAATATCTCCTGTGTATTATTATGTTAATTGTTGACAATACATTAACTATGTAATATCAGCTATATATTATTATGTTAAGTGTTGACAATACATTAACCATGGAATATCAGGTGTATATTATTATATTAGTTGTTGACAATACATTAACCATGGAATATCAGCTGTATATTAATATGTTAAATGTTGAAAATACATTAACTGTGGAATATCATCTGTATATTATTATATTAAGTGTTGACAATACATTACCTGTATAATTACAGCTGTATATTATTATGTTAAGTGTTGACAATTCATTGACTGTGTAATATCAGCTGTATATTATTATGTTATGTGTTGACAATACATTAACTGTGGAATATCAGCTGTATATTATTATATTAAGTGTTGTTAATACATTAGCAATGGAATATCAGCTGTATATTATTATATTATGTGTTTACAATACATTAACCGTGCAATATCAGCTGTATATTATTATGTTAAGTGTTGACAATACATTAAATGTGTAATATCAGCTGTATATTATTATATTAAGTATTGTACAATACTTTAACTATGGAATATCAGCTGTGTAATATGATATTAAGTGTTGAATATACATTATCCATGTAATATCAGCTTTATATTATTATGTTAAGTGTTGACACTACATTTACCATGTAATATCAGCTGTATATTATTATGTTAAGTGTTGACAATCCATTAACCATGTAATATCAGCTGTATATCATTATATTATGTGTTGATAATACATAAACTGTGGAATATCAGCTGTATATTATTATGTTAAGTGTTGACAATACATTAAATGTGGAATATCAGCTGTATATTATTCTATTATGTGTTGACAATATATTAACAATGGAATATCAGCTGTATATTATTATATTAATTATTGTACAATATATTTACTGTGGAATATTGGCTGTATATTATTATGTTAAGTGTTGATAATACATTAAATGGGAAATATCTCCTGTGTATTATTATGTTAATTGTTGACAATACATTAACTATGTAATATCAGCTATATATTATTATGTTAAGTGTTGACAATACATTAACCATGGAATATCAGGTGTATAATATTATGTTAAGTGTTGAAAATACATTAACCACGGAATATCAGCTGTATATTTTTATATTATGTGTTGACAATACATTAACTGTGAAATATCAGCTGTATATTATTATAATAGGTGTTGACAATACATTAACCATGGAATATCAGCTGTATATTATTATGTTAAGTGTTGTAAATACATTAACCATGAAATATCAGCTGTATATTATTATGTTAAGTGTTACCAATACATTAACCATGTAATATCAGCTGTATATCATTATATTATGTGTTGATAATACATAAACTGTGGAATATCAGCTGTATATTATTATGTTAAGTGTTGGAAATACATTAACCATGGAATATCAGCTGTATATTATTATGTTAAGTGTTGTAAATACATTAACCATGGAATATCAGCTGTATATTATTATGTTAAGTGTTATAAATACATTAACCATGG
>NW_013681221.1:0-2300 GCF_000517525.1 Limulus polyphemus | reverse complement strand
CCATGGTTAATGTATTTATAACACTTAACATAATAATATACAGCTGATATTCCATGGTTAATGTATTTACAACACTTAACATAATAATATACAGCTGATATTCCATGGTTAATGTATTTACAACACTTAACATAATAATATACAGCTGATATTCCACAGTTAATGTATTGTCAACAGATAACATAATAATATACAGATGATATTACATGGTTAATGTATTATCAATACTTAATATAATAATATACAGCTGATATTCCATTGTTAATATATTTTCAACACATAATAGAATAATATACATCTGATATTCCACAATTAATGTATTGTCAACATTTAACATGATAATATACAGCTGATATTCCACATTTCATGTATTGTCAACACTTAACATAATAATATACAGCTGATATTCCACAGTTTAAGTATTATCAACACATAATATAATGATATACAGCTGATATTACATGGTTAATGGATTGTCAACACCTAACATAATAATATACAGCTGATATTACATCGTTAATGTATTGTCAACACTTAACATAATAATATACAGGTGATATTTCACAGTTAATGTATTGTCCACACTTAAAATAATAATATACAGCTGGTATTACATGGTTAATGTATTGTCAACACTTAACATAATAATATACAGCTGATATTCCACACTTAATGTATTGTCAACACTTAACATAATAATATACAGCTGATATTACATGGTTAATGTATTGTCAACACTTAACATAATAATATACAGGTTAAGTGTTGACAATACATTAACCACGGAATATCAGCTGTATATTATTATGTTAAGTGTTGAAAATACATTAACCACGGAATATCAGCTGTATATTATTATGTTAAGTGTTAACAATACATTAACCATGGAATATCAGCTGTATATTATTATTATATTATGTGTTGACAATACATTAACCATGGAATATCAGCTGTATATTATTATGTTAAGTGTTGACAATCCATTAACCATGTAATATCAGCTGTATATCATTATATTATATGTTGATAATACATAACCTGTGGAATATCAGCTGTATATTATTATGTTAAGTATTGACAATACATTAACTGTGGAATATCTGCTGTATATTATTATATTAAGTGTTGACAATATATTAACTGTTGACTATCTGCTGTATATTATTATCTTAAGTGCTGACAATACATTAACCATGGAATATCAGTTGTATGTTATTATGTTAAGTGTTGAAAATACATTAACCAGGGAATATCAGCTGTATATTATTATGTTAAGTGTTAAAAATACATTAATCATGGAATATCAGCTGTATATTTTTTTATTATGTGTTGGCAATACATTAACCATGGAATATCAGCTGTATATTATTATGTTAAGTGTTGAAAATACATTAACTGTGGAATATCAGCTGTATATTATTATGTTATGTGTTGACAATACATTAACTGTGGAATATCAGCTGTATATTATTATATTAAGTGTTGTTAATACATTAACAATGGAATATCAGCTGTATATTATTATATTATGTGTTTATAATACATTAACTGTGGAATATCAGCTGTATATTATTATGTTAAGTGTTGACATTAACAATACATTAACCAGGGAATATCACCTGTATATTATTATATTAAGTGTTGACAATTCATTAACTGTGTAATATCAGCTGTATATTATTATGTTATGTGTTGACAATACAATAACTGTGGAATATCAGCTGTATATTATTATATTAAGTGTTGAATATACATTAACCAGTTAATATCAGCTTTATATTATTATGTTAAGTGTTGACACCACATTTACCATGTACTATCAGCTGTATATTATTATATTAAGTGTTGATAATACATTAACCATGTAATATCATATAATAATATACAGCTGATATTCCATGGTTAATGTATTGTCAATACTTAACATAATAATATACAGCTGATATTCCATGGTTAATGTACTGTCAACACTTAATATAATAATATACAGCTGATATTACATGGCTAATGTATTGTTAGTGTCAACACTTAACATAATAATATACAGCTGATATTCCATAGTTAATGTATTGTAAACACATAATATAATAATATACAGCAGATATTCCACAGTTAATGTATTGTCAACACTTAACATAATAATACACAACTGATATTCCACAATTAATGTATTGTCAACACTTAACATGATAATATACAGCTGATATTCCACAGTTAATGTATTGTCAACACTTAACATAATAATATATATCTGATATTCCATGGTTAATGTACTGTCAACACTTAACATAATAATATAT
>NW_013681220.1:5107-5851 GCF_000517525.1 Limulus polyphemus | reverse complement strand
AATGTAGAAATATAGAGGGAGTTATGGACAACTATGAAGAAATATAGAGGGTGTTATGGACAACTATGTAATAAATATAAAGATGTTATGAACAACTATGTAGAAATGTAGAGGGAGTTCTGGAAAACTATGTAATAAAGACACAGGGTGTTATGGACAACTATGTAGAAATATAGCGGGTACTTTTGATAATAATATCATAGATACACGTGGTGTTATGAACAGCTGTGTAATAAATACATAAGGTGTTATAAGAACAACTTTGTTATAAATACACCGGGTGTTATGGACAACTATGTAGAAATATAGAGGGTACTTTTGATAATAATGTAATAGATACACTTGGTGTTTTGAACAACTGTGTAATAAATACATAAGGTGTTATAAGAACAACTATGTAATAAATACACCGGGTGTTATGAACAACTATGTAGAAATAAACAGTATGTAATGGACAACTATGTAATAAATACACAGAATGTTATGGACAACTATGTAAAAAATACACAGTATGTTATGGACAACTATTTAGAAATATGGAGGGTGTTATGGATGACTATGTAATAAATACACAGGATGTTATGGAGGCTATCTAGGATATATAAAGGGTGCTATGGACAACTATGTAATAAATATAAAGGATATTATGGACAACTGTGTAGAAATATAGAGGTTGTTATGGACGTCTATGTAATAACTACACAGAATGTTATGGACATCTATGTAGAAATAAAGATGTTTTTA
>NW_013681220.1:2247-4107 GCF_000517525.1 Limulus polyphemus | reverse complement strand
TTATATTATAGTGTTAAATTATATCGTTCAGTTAATATCAATGATAAACAGTCCAGTTTTTATTATATTGTAGAGAGTTAATGTCATTGACATACTGTCCAATTTTAATTATATTGTAGAGAGTTAATATCAATGAAATACTGACCAGTTTTTATTATATTGTAGAGAGTTAATATCAATGAAATACTGACCAGTTTTTATTATATTGTAGAGAGTTAATGTCAATGACATACTGTCCAATTTTAATTATATTGTAGAGAGTTAATATCAATAAAATATTGACCAGTTTTTATTATATTGTACAGTTAATATCAGTGAAACACTGTCTAGTTTTAATTATATTATAAAGATTTAATATCAATAAAATATTGACCAGTTTTTATTATATCGTAGAGTTAATATCAATGAAATACATTCCCACTACAACTATTGTATAGATCAAGACTGACAAACATGCTACCAACCTGTGTAGCCTGACAGTTTTCTAGGGGATGGTGTTACTTTTCTGTTATATATATATATATACTAGTGAAAGTACCAGGCTTTACTCAGGTTATTAGGTTGATATATTCTAGATGACCCTCAGAGTGTGTATTCTGAACCTATTTTAGCATCCCGCAGGTGGACATAGTATTCAGCTTGGAGCTTCTTTTCGTTTATGTGAATGAATCGCAGCCTTTCTGTTTCACTTTTGGCATACATTAATATTTGCCCATTACGAGTGTAGTGATGGGGGTACAAGGGGGCTGTGAAACCTTGTAAGTGTAGAGAATGTTGATATGATTTAAAGAAATTTATAAATAAGTGTGAGATAACCTAGCCTATAGCCAACTGATAAAATTTATTATGAAAGTAAAAATATTGATCCAATTTTAAACTTAAATCATTTCTGAACTAAGGTATTTTCTGTTACATCACCAAAGTTTTTAATAAAAACAAACCTCTTTAATTATTGGAGACTCTAAGAAATAAAATATTTTCCAGTTTTGTTGTTTATACATTTCATTTTATACTTTCAGTACATAGACTAACAATAATGTTAGGTTATACTTTTGTTGCTAAGAGACATGACATAAAATCCATTGTTGGAAGGCATTATTAACAAAACTCACTGGCTTTCTATATATTAGAAGTTGTTAATCTAACTGATATACTATTGGGTGGTAGTACTTGCCTTGTCAGTTTTGATGAGCTACATGTTTATAATAAAAGAGCATGCCTGTCTATCTGTGATTTCTATTTCTAACATAAGAAACCTCTACTTTTCTGGCTTGCCTGATTAAAAAGATGAGCATGCATGCACTCACATGGATAAGTAATAACACCCAGGTGCACACCCTCAGGGTCCACTTAATATGAGTGAAAGATTTCAGGTTTCTAGATTCTTTTCTCTTGGAACTATGGTGGTCACACATACACACAAACATGACCTTTTATTATTATAGATATCAGTAAAGTATAATAGTACTTTTGTAGATACTTTTAAAAGAAAAAATGTGTATATTTTACTGTATTTTGTCTTGCAACCCACTACAATATCTCAAGTGACCCATCCAATAATTACTATCTAGAGTTTATGAACCACTAGAATATCTCTAGTAGTACTGATACACTATCCATGAAGGATGAAAAATTAATTAAAGAAAAAACTGTTGTGTGTGCAGAATTAATATGAAGAAGAAAAAATGAGAATAACATCAGGTTATAACAAACTGCAGAAATATGTTAGATCAGTGTTAATAAATGTTAATATTGTTCTTTTCTTCTCATTTTATGTTAAAAACTGAAGAGAGGAAAATTGTAAGTCACTATTCTAATTAATACTGACATAAAATGTTATACATCCATATTCAGGGCCCC
>NW_013681220.1:0-1402 GCF_000517525.1 Limulus polyphemus | reverse complement strand
TTTACAGATGATCTAAGCTTCTGTTTTACATCACCTTGCTGCTATGTTTACAGATGATCTAAGCTTCTGTTTTACATCACCTTGCTGCTATGTTTACAGATGATCTAAGCTTCTGTTTTACATCACCTTGCTGCTATTTTTACAGATGATCTAAGCTTCTGTTTACATAAAGAGAAACTTAGCTGATTCTAATGAATTTATATCAGTATCTACATAATGTGTGACATTGTTGTTTGTGTAGTTGTATAATACTGGAAGACTGACAAGTATATTAATTATTTGCACCAAGTGTTTGTGTCATGTAGCTGAGTATTCCAGTTTCAGCTATGACAGAGCAACATGTTTTGTAAGGATCTCACTGTTTACTCAATTTTCTGGAATAAACTATGGAACTTGTATCTATCCAGCATATGATGTTAGAACTTACCAATTTACTTTCTGTATTGTTGACAGCAACAGACTGGGGACCAATCTTCCAGTGAGAGCTCATCGTCATCTCAAACTCACTGTAAGCAGTCTCATCCTCAAGACAGTAACAACATACCCCAACAAGGCCTTTCAAAGCTAGAAGATATGAAGGGTAAGTCATTACAAATACCCCTATTAGATCTTTATCTAATTATATGGTCGACTTAACACATACTACTAAACCTGATTCTCCTATTCATTGTCTTTGTTAGTGAGTGACTTGAAAGCTGAATTGAAGAGACGTAACTTGCCAGTGTCAGGGGCAAAACCCCAACTTATTGAAAGATTAAAGCCCTATTCTGACTCAGCCATAAGTTCCTGTACGACTTCTTCACCAAGTGACATTTCCACCGTGAGCTCAAATGCTATGCCAGCACCAGTCAGTGTGGGTGGTGCCCTTGTGTCTCCAGCTCTCCATCAAACTACCAAAAGTGAAACTCAGCCCATGTCTCCCCCAGTATCCATGGATACTACCATTACTGTGGCTGCTTTTCACACATGTGAACCCACAGTTGGGATCTATCAATTATCCAATGGAATACAACAGTCACAATCATCAGTAGTTCCAATGGACATCGACACAAATGTCACCACAGATCCAATGGAAGTAGGAGAAAATGCACCTAAAGAGGACATAGTACAGTTTCAGCAGAAACGTATTGAGGAACTCCAGTGGGAGCTTCAAAGGTCAGTACAGGGTTCTACTGTTAAATGTTTGTATAGAAATACATTGTGTGTGAATGGTTCTACTGTTATATGTCTGTATAGAAATATACTGTGTGAATGGTTCTACTGTTAAATGTTTGTATAGAAATACATTGTGTGTGAATGGTTCTACTGTTATATGTCTGTATAGAAATACATTGTGTGTGAATGGTTCTACTGTTATATGTTTGTATAGAAATATACTGTGTGTGAATGGTTCTACTGTTAT
>NW_013681219.1:2209-4425 GCF_000517525.1 Limulus polyphemus | reverse complement strand
TCAACCTGTTTCTTCTATTAGTATATATCGGTTATATGCCCTCTATATGCAAACTTTTTCTTTATGCATGCCACAAGCCTTCTGCTCCCCCTGTTCAACTTTTCCCTCACCAAGTGGTTGTTTTTTGAATTAAATTGCTTTCATTCAGCCTGTTTCTTCTATTAGTATATATCGGTTATATGCCCTCTATATGCAAACTTTTTCTTTATGCATGCCACAAGCCTTCTGCTCCACCTGTTCAACTTTTCCCTCACCAAGTGGTTGTTTTTTAAATTAAATTGCTTTCATTCAGCCTGTTTCCTCTATTAGTATATATCGGTTATTTCTAGTCATCTTGTTTTCTGCACTCTAATTTGGTGAATCTTTTTTGTGCAATGAAATCTGAAGTTAACATTACCACTTCAGGGGTTACACTAGCGATCAGCATTTTTTCTCAGGCCTAGGTGTGTACAACCCGATGGTGGATCTATCTGCTTTTATATGCTGGGAGATCGATCTTTACATGGGACAATCTCCAGAACAGGCTAATCCTGTGCAGGCTGACGAGGACCTTGATCATCTTTTTCCATTTCCAAATTTAGCTGTTCCTTCCCATTCTCAACCAGATGAGTCTACTAGGCCTAATGCGGTCTTTATAGATTTTGTGTCTCTTGTTTGTGATCTTTTATCCCTCTCTTCTATTTCTTATGCACCTCCTTATTACATGAACAATCTTCCTAACCCCTTTTGGTTTTTTCTCCCTCACCTGATATTAGGGTTCATGCTGATCACTTTGCCTCACAATTAAGCAAAGGGCTTAGCACTTTCCTACCATCGTGCTGACTATTCTTTTTTAAAACAGCAGTTGTTAGGCTCCTTATTGCTTATTTGGGGGAGGGGGATCTTGAATTGTTTGTCAGTCTTACCCATTATGCTTTTGATACAGTCCTGGAAACACTAGTCTCAGGTGACATTGGTCTAACAACAATTCACCCTTATGAATATCATAGCCTGTTTGTCTAAGTCAAATCCTTTTATGCTTTTGATTACCGTTTCCCGTCCTTCCCCTTCCAAGCCCTTACCCATCCCCTCTCTTTGGGATACTTCTTCTCGTTGCTTTCCTCGATGGTGCACCCTCCGTTGCCACCAGTACCGGTGAATACCCAGTGAGTTCGGGTCAGTTGGGAGCTTCGCAATTCGAGTTTCTTCATTGCTGGCATTCCTTTGTTGGCGATCAATGGGTTCAGGTTCTGTCAGAAGGATTCATTGTCCAGCTTCTTTCCCCATCTCCCATCTTTCCTCCTTGATATCCCGTGACCAGCCAGCATCTGTCAGAAGCAGTTTGGGAATTACTCTTGCAGCGGGCCATCGAACCTGTTCCCCATCCTTCCCAGGGTTTTTATTCTCACCTTTTCATTGTCCCCAAGAAAACCAGGGATTGGCAGCCAGTAATCTATTTATCTCGCCTCAACCATTTGCTTTAACTCCCCCCCTGTTTACCATGGAGTTTTTTTCTCACCGATATCACTTCAGTCTCATCCCTATCTTTGGTTTGTCAATATCGGGGTGGTTTATCAATTTTGGGCCCTTCACTTCGGAAATTGTCTCAGCACCATGCATATTTTGCCAAGTAGTCCGAGCTTTTGCTTGACATCTACATGCTCTGAGCCTGAGATTTCATTATTACATGGACGACTGGGTTTTTCTGGTTATTCCGAACAGGAATCAGCCAATCATGCTTGGCAGATCCTTTCTGTGGCAGCTCGGGTGAGCTGGTTGATCAAACTGGAGAAGTCCTTCCTCAAACCTACTCAATATCTTATCCATTTGGGGGTCTTTTTCAACACTCATATCAGTCAGGTACAGCCTTCTCCTTTATGGCTTCGTACAATGTAACTGTTGGTTCGCCATGCCCTCTCGGCTCAGTTACTTACTGCTTGCGAGGTGCTATCGCTTTTGGTCATCAGTGACATCACTGGTCTCCATCTGTCATTCCAACATGATAGCTCTTCCAGGGAGTGCTTCACAATCAATGGAACCTTGCTCTGGTTTCTTTTTCCACCCCCATTTCTCTTTTTCCCTGAGAGACGATCTACTTTGGTGGTTGGAGAAAGCCCATATGTCAGCGGTTGTGCTGCTTTCTTCCCCGCGTCTGGATCTAAATCTTTTCATGGATGCATCCCTTCAGGGGGGGAGGGGCATGGGTCAATCACCAGGAGCCTTTGAGCCATTGGTCC
>NW_013681219.1:0-1792 GCF_000517525.1 Limulus polyphemus | reverse complement strand
AAGTAATATAATATTTAACGTAAGAGAGAACTATTAACAAATCCTGAAAGGGTGGGTGTGGCAAAAGGAGTCTGATTTTCTATTTGATAGCTCTGTAATCAAACAATATTGAAGGCTATAAAAATTATGGATTGTTTGAGCAACAACAATTTGATAGTGAGTTATTTACATTAATTTTGTATGTACTGGATTGGTGGTGAATAATTTATGTAAGAGGTAATGCCTAGAGAAAAAATGTGACATTTCTCACACTAGGGGAAATTCAGGAAGTTTTTAATATTGCCATGTAAAATAAAAAGCTTAACTTGTATATTATTAAAATATGGAATATTAGCTATGAATTTATGCTATACTAATTGGTATAACACAAACAAAAAGTAGTTTAACTCAATTTTTAAAATCTCTTAACATGCGCAGTAAAGGGTGCCCATTGTGAAAGGGTTAAGCAGTTTTTATATTAATTTGAGTGTTTTAAAGTGTGTTACAATTACTAATGAAATGTCCTTTAAGCACTGATATGTGACTAGTTGTGACACATCAGTTTATAAAAATAACATCAGGCAATCTGTAATTATTCAATAAGAATATCAGTTTGAAAGTTTGTATTATTAAGGATATTGTATTAATTATGAACTCAGTTTTAGTCTTTTTTATGATATCTAATTTTATAATAAGAAATTGAAATCTCACATTAAGTTCTTAAATGTTCATTTATTCTGTCTATTGTTCACATTGGTATAGAATTCTATAAAATGATCATTTTTATAAGTTGAAATTTGAAAGTTAAGATATTTTAATGGATCTTTTGCACCCACTTAGTTTAGTAAGTTTATTATTGAATAAGTGATATAACAGTGTTGCTTAATGGACATTGTAGGTGGACTGGTTAACAGAGAAGCTAATGTTATCATATTATCAATGCGTAGTAACATGCCAGAGAAAGGTAGAAATTCTATAATGAAAGAGCTACCTTTAAAGAGAGCCTTTCAAAAGAAATGCATGGCAGTGAGGAAAAAATATTGAAAGATGTATAAACTATGATTACCAATTTATACGCTATTCTGAGCCATGTATGTTTTAGCTATATTTTAGGTTGATTTTTGTAAACAATTAAAAGAACACTTGTGTCTCCCACCAGTGAATAACATGTTGAATGAAAAGTGAACCTCATTTAACACTGCCAGTAACTGTCTGGAGACTTCTTTTTTTTCTTTTTCTGTGTAATTTTGTACAGATTATTAAAACAACCACACCTTTTGAAAAACAATAGCATCACTTCCCTAGAAGTTGTTCAGGCATTTGTTTGTGTTATGATCTAACACTGAGTGGTTACCTGTGTTTAAAATTTTAATCAGTGCTGGAATAAATAAGTAACATGTTAAGATGTCTGGTTCATTGTTATTTGAAATCAAAATTCCTAACAGAAATTGCATGGAATGAGATTGGCTTTTAAGGTTGTGGCTGTTATGTATTATATTGTCACTGTTCATGTCAAATTGTAGCTTTCAGTTTATGGTTTATTAAGAAAGTTTATATTTGAACTCTTTAGAATATGTTGATGTTTAGTTACATTATATATATATTTTTTTAATATTTCAAATTCATTTCTATTTTTGGTATCCATCAGAGTATGTCTCCGGTGATTTCTTGTCCTGTTTATTCTGTTTTTTTAAATTATAAGTGTTATTCTTTAGTTTTAAGATGGTACTTTTTTAAAAATTACTTATTATTTTTATTGATAAGTTATCAAATATCATTAAAATTTAAGTAGGAGCACAGTTTCCTAAAATAA
>NW_013681218.1:4203-5329 GCF_000517525.1 Limulus polyphemus | reverse complement strand
TGTATTTTACATTGTTCCTCTACTTACGTAGGATACAAAATACCAAATCAAACATCCATAGATGATTTTATTTGTATTTTACATTGTTCCTCTACTTACGTAGGATACAAAATACCAAATCAAACATCCATGGGTGGTTTTATTTGTATTTTACATTGTTCCTGTGCTAAAATAGGGTACAAAATATCAAATCAAACATCCATAGATGGTTTTATTTGTATTTTACATTGTTCCTCTACTGACGTAGGATACAGTTAATAGTCCTGTGTGCCTAAAAGAAATAAAAAATAAATTAGTTTCCAGTGCCTCAGCAGTAGGTCTGCAGGATTATGATGCTAAAAATCGGGTTTCGATACCTGTGGTGGGCAGAGCACAGATAGCTCATTGTGTATCTTTGTGCTTAACAAGAACAAATAGATTAAAGTACATAAGTGGATAATGATATAAGATATTAGATCACTTTAACTGAATAGTGTACATTGTGTTAGATAACAAGACTAAGGAAACTATCAACTAGCCTGTCAACCAAAGAGTTGTAAAATATTTGATATGATAGAGACGGTCTCCACTCTCTTGTTGGTACGTAAAGTTCCTTTGGCCTTGTCTGCTAAAACAGCACGATCTCTAGATCACCTGGTAACCTTTCTGGAGCTTCTTTACCCATACATATCCTTTATCGGATGGCCTAATTCGTGTCTCTTCAAGTTCTAGACGGCCTCGAGCGGTAAAATGGCTTAAAAACGAACACGATAGATTTATCGTCCTTACATCCTCTGTGTCATGATTAATGACAAGATTTCAAATGGAATGTGCTGTCATGGGACCAGTGTTTCACTTATTATTTTTAAACACCCACAAAACCTTGTGCGGTTGTTCGTGCTTAGAAGGCCTCATATAACCTGGTGATTAGGGCACTCGACTCGCAACCTGCGGGTTGTGTGATTTAATCCCCACACATGTTCGCTCGTTCAGCAGTGGGAGTGTTATAATGTAATAGTAAATCCTACAATTAGTTAGTAAAGAATAGCCCAAGAGTTGGCGATAAGTGGTGTTGACTAGCTGACTAGCAAATTATGTTAGCGGGTAGAGCAATACTGACGTTCCATAGGCACGATAGTGACTCTAA
>NW_013681218.1:1669-3341 GCF_000517525.1 Limulus polyphemus | reverse complement strand
AACCAAGTTAGAAGGATGGAGTAACATTGTAGTTTTAGAGGCACCACAGTACTGACTCCAACCAAGTTAGAAGGATGGAGTAACATTGTAGTTTTAGAGGCACCACAGTACTGACTCCAACCAAGTTAGAAGGATGGAGTAACATTGTAGTTTTAGAGGCAACTACAGTAGTGAATCCAGCCAATTTAGAAGGATGGAGTAACATTGCCGTGACTCCATATATAGGACCAACTTTATGGTCTAATGTGTGGTATTTCCACAGTTGTTACAAATGCTGGAATGATACTATTCGTATGTTTCTTAACAGATCTAAATACTCTTACACCACATTAAAAATAACAGTTTCATATCTGTTTTAGATTAAGAGAAATAACCAGTCAAACTGTGGTTGAGGTACTGTCCTTTTTCTTGTTATCCCTGTTGGAAAGGTAAACATATACTAAACATGAAAAGACAAATCGGAGAAACTTGGCCCCCTTTCTATATTCATGTTGCTGTGTAACCCATTTCCAATATAAAAGAGGGCCAAGTATTTCACAGTTTATTCTGCTTTAACAAACCCAATCTCATATTACAGCTTCACAGAGTTTGCTATTTTATATATCTTGACTCTTTTTTTTCATATCTTTATATGACTTACCCTCCCTTTATTATAACTTGTCTGTTTTTGTTCATGTAAAATATTTCGATCGGATATATTACACTCCAAACACAATATGGGGTTTTTCCAATTCATTCGGTAGTATCTATTATTTTCATTTCGGTGTTTCGAAGTAAACTGTACGTCTGACCGGTTTTGTATGAATGAATTTTGTAAAGTACTGCTCCTGCCTTGGGGACATACCCCCCCCCAGTGGCACAGCGGTATGTCTGCGGACTTACAACGCTAGAAACCAGGTTTCGATACCTGTGGTTGGCAGAGCACAGATAGCTCATTGTGTATCTTTGTGCTTAATTCCAAACAAACAAAGCCTTGAGACGACATTTCGGAATATCTCGAGAAGAAACAGTGATCTGAAAAACGTTGTCGTCCTTAAAGAACAGACCCTTACAAACTTTTAATTTTGTAAAGTACGGCCCCTGCGTTGAGAAGACATTGTGGTCTATGCTGAGCAGAAACGGTGACCTGAAAAAATTCTCACCATTGAGACCGAAACCGCTTAAAAAACAACCCATTATAAATATCAAAGCCAAAACGTGTACACTGCCTAAAAACAAGGTACTTGCCAGGTAGTTTTTAATTTTCTTGCTAGTTTCATAAAATAGTTTGAATAAGTTTAACATTTTTGGTTGATATTCATCCAAACTCTTAAAATGAATTCTAAAGATTGTACAATATTTCCTCATGTCTATATAACACTTTAGTATGAAAGTATGTGTAGTGTTAAGAGACACTAAAGTTTACTGAAACTAGTTTTACAAGAGTGTGAATTTAAAACACTTCTCGCTAATATACAGTGAGAATACGAGTCATTACTAACTAATATCTATACCATTATTCTGCTTGTTTGTATGTACGACCGTTACGCTTTCTAACCGAGAATCTGCTGCATAAGCATGCGTAGTAAGAATGTTTCCCGAAGAAAAACTGCGCATGCGCATTATTCACTGACGACAAACAGTCTGCCTGCGGCAGAGAGCTGCAAAGCTCAGTGATCAGATCGCTACAATT
>NW_013681218.1:0-1210 GCF_000517525.1 Limulus polyphemus | reverse complement strand
AAAGTAAAAAAAAAAAAAAACGCGCATAGGTTACAGTGTTAATTTATCTCTTTATCGAACTTAGGCCTAACATAAGTTAAAGATTTATAAAGTACGGTCTATATACAAGTGGATTTACACATTTCGTTGTCTACGATTACAATTCGTTTGTATTGTGCTAGAAATGTTATATTTGAAGAAGTACTGTTACGATAAAGATACTAATTTGGCTGGAAATGTTTTGGAATAGTTCGAAGTGTTTTAAATTCACACTGTATATTAGTTAGTAATGTTTTATAATCACACTGTATATTAGTAATGTTTTAAATTCACACTGTATGTTAGTAGTGTTTTAAGTTCACATTGTATATTAGTTCGAATTGTTTTATGTGCACACTGTATGTCAGTTAATAATGTGTTATATTCACACTGTATATTAGTTAGTAATGTTTTATATTTACACTGTATAATAGTTAGTAATGTTTTATATTTACACTGTATAATAGTTAGTAATGTTTTATATTCACATTGTATGTTAGTTAGTAATGATTCATATTCTCACAGTATTAGCAGAGACCCTATACAGTGTGAATTTAAAACACTTCGAACTATTATACAGTGTGAATATAACACATTATTAACTAACATACAGTGTGAGCATAAAACAATTCTAACTAATATACAATGTGAATATAAAACACTACTAACTAACATACAGGGTGAATATCAAATACTACTAACTAATATACAGTGTGAATTTAAAATAATTCTAACTAATATGTAGTGTGAATATGAATCAGTACTAACTAAGATACAGAGTGAATATAAAACATTACTAACTAATATAGATTGTGAATATAAAACAATTCTAACTAATATACAATGTGAATTTAAAACACTACTAACTAATATACAATGTGAATTTAAAACACTTTTAACTAATATACAGTGTGAATTTAAAACACTACTAACTAATATACAGTGTGAATTTAAAACACTACTAACTAATATACAGTGTGAATATAACACACTAATAACTAATATACACTATGAATTTAAAACATTAATAACTAATATACAGTGTGAATATAAAACACTATTAACTGTTATACAGTGTGAATATAACACACTACTAACTAATATACACTATGAATTTAAAACATTAATAACTAATATACAGTGTGAATATAAAACACTATTAACTGTTATACAGTGTGAATATAACACACTA
>NW_013681217.1:3023-4675 GCF_000517525.1 Limulus polyphemus | reverse complement strand
AGTACAGCATCATACAAGTCAACTTTATGTAGACGAACAATCTATAACCTCTAGTACAGCATCATACAAGTCAACTTTATGTAGACGAACAATCTATAACCTCTAGTACAGCATCATAGAAGTCAACTTTATGTAGACGAATAATCTATAACCTCTAGTACAGCATCATACAAGTTAACTTTATGTAGACGAACAATCTATAACCTCTAGTACAGCATCATACAAGTTAACTTTATTTAGACGAACAATCTATAACCTCTAGTACAGCATCATAGAAGTCAACTTTATGTAGACGAATAATCTATAACCTCTAGTACAGCATCATACAAGTCAGCTTTGTAGACGAACAATCTATTACCTCTAGTAGAGCATCATACAAGTTAACTTTATGTGAATGAACAAGGGCAGAGTCATATTGTTGGAATCAGTATTTCAACAATCTGACCACGAGATCCGAGTCACACTGATGAAATTGATACTCCAACAATTTGTTAGATAATCCCATGCTGACGTGTTTGCTGTGTTCGTTGCTAGGTTTCTGCATTACGTCACTGAAAGTTGTTTATTAACTTCTAATATCCAACAGCGACTGGAGGTTCCGCGTACAAGAAAATTTGTCATTGGTTATCAAAACACACTTTATGCATATATACGAACGCAAGGCTTAGCTTTAACGTCTTTCTTATCACGTGTTTGGTATTCCCAGCTGTCAGTAACGTCTCATTCATTTCTCTATCTGATTGAATAATTACGAAAGACATGTTTAACAAATAGTACTTGTCAGATTATTCCGTGGTTATAACCTTCTCGTAGTGTCGCGACAACTAGCAAAAAAAGCGCGTGCATGTTAAAATGAAATTTGTAATAACCAGAGAACCACGTGAGAAGGATCCTTTGATGACAGAACAAAGTGGGTGGTCGTAACGAGCTCGTGCAACTAAGGTTGTACTGTTCCAGATGTTCAGAGATGTTGCACACTTTCACCAACACGTGTTAACACAACAATAGTGTTACGAGCTCGTGCAACTAAGGTTGTACTGTTCCAGATGTTCAGAGATGTTGCACACTTTCACCAACACGTGTTAACACAACAACTGTGTTACTACACTACACAACAACTGATAGATTATAAGAAAAGCAGCTAGTCAACAATACCTACCGCCAACTCTTAGGCTACACTTGGCTGACCGGAAATGATATAGAAAATTTACGGTTGTAAAGTACTCAGCTCATTGTTACAGAAATTGGCTATGAACCAGGAATCCTCGGATTCACTGTCTGGACATTTGATGACCCGGAACATACTCAGTTGGACTGGTGTAGTTTGATACACAGATCTTGAAAAACATCATTATAATTGTAGGTGTTGCGTGTGAAGTGTATAGATAATTAGATATCAGTGCTCTTGAAAAACATCATCATGACTATAGGTGTTGCGTGTGAAGTGTATAGATAATTAGATATCAGTGATCGTGAAAAACATCATTATAATTGTAGGTGTTCCGTGTGAAGTGTATAGATAATTAGATATCAATGATCTTGAAAAACATCATTATAACTGTAGGTGTTGCGTGTGAAGTGTATAGATAATTAGATATCAGTGATCGTGAAAAACATCATTATAATTGTAGGTGTTCCGTGTAAAGTGTATA
>NW_013681217.1:0-2359 GCF_000517525.1 Limulus polyphemus | reverse complement strand
CTTCATCTGTAATATTTACTGTTCAACTAGATCTGTAATACTGTTTGTTCAGCTTCATCTGTAATACTGTTTGTTCAGCTTCATCTGTAATATTTACTGTTCAACTAGATCTGTAATACTGTTTGTTCAGCTTCATCTGTAATACTGACTGTTCAACTAGATCTGTAATATTTACTGTTCAACTAGATCTGTAATACTGTTTGTTCAACTAGATCTGTAATACTGTTTGTTCAGCTTCATCTGTAATATTTACTGTTCAACTAGATCTGTAATACTGTTTGTTCAGCTTCATCTGTAATATTTACTGTTCAATTAGATCTGTAATACTGTTTGTTCAGCTTCATCTGTAATATTTACTGTTCAACTAGATCTGTAATATTTACTGTTCAACTAGATCTGTAATACTGTTTGTTCAGCTTCATCTGTAATATTTACTGTTCAACTAGATCTGTAATACTGTTTGTTCAGCTTCATCTGCAATGTTTATTGTTCAACTAGATCTGCAATACTGTTTGTTCAGCTTCATCTGCAATGTTTATTGTTCAACTAGATGTGTAATACTGTTTGTTCAGCTAGATTATAGACTAGGTTGTATCTGATTGACCCATTTGGGTGTTAACTAGGTGAGGACAGTGTCTGATCTGTACAGAATAAGTTGTAACTGACCAATAGAAAACAAACTTTCTTTCAGTCCCAACCAGTAGAAGAATAGCTATATGTTTTCCACGTCAGTGGTTTTTGACGTTAACCAGTTACACCAGAGAACCGCTGATGTTACACGGAAGTGGAAGAGGTATTCAAAATGAGTCAATCAGATCTGACAAAACCTCAACACGTCTTGGTCAACGAAGTTTGAATACGTTAGCTTTGAAAGTAACTTAAATGTTTAATACGTAAATCAGGGTTAAGAGAAGTGAAGAGTGCAGTTACTCAATACGTAATTACTAGAAACGTTGTATTACAGGTAAGGAGATATACTTCTTTAAATGGCCTAATGTGAAGCCCGTTTGTCATATGAATAAAGAATAAGGTCAACACACCACCCTATGAATAAAGAATAAGGTCAACACCACCATATGACTGAATAATAAGGTCAACACACCACCCTATGAATAAAGAATAAGGTCAACACCACCATATGACTGAATAATAAGGTCAATACACCGCTATATGACAAAAGAATAAGGTCAACACCACCATATGACTGAATAATAAGGTCAATACACCGCCATATGACTAAAGAATAAGGTCAACACCACCATATGACTGAATAATAAGGTCAACACACCATCCTATGAATAAAGAATAAGGTCAACACCACCATATGACTGAATAATAAGGTCAACACCATATGACTGAATAATAAGGTCAACACACCACCCTATGAATAAAGAATAAGGTCAACACACCACCCTATGAATAAAGAATAAGGTCAACACCATATGACTGAATAATAAGGTCAACACACCACCCTATAAATAAATAATAAAGTCAACACCACCATATGAATAAAGAATAAGGTCAACACCACCATATGACTAAATCATAAGGTCAACATAGTACCATATGACTAAAGAATAAGGTCAACACCACCATATGACTGAATAATAAGGTCAACACACCACCATATGACAAAGAATAAGGTCAATACCACCATATGACTAAAGAATAAAGTCAACACACCATATGAATAAAGAATAAGGTCAACAGACCACCATATGAATAAATAATAAAGTCAACACCACCATATTTAATATCTTACACTTTGTAAAACACACTAATTAGGGATTAAAAGCAGGTCATCTTGTAAAACACACTAATTAGGGTTTAGAAGCAGGTCATCTTGTAAAACACACTAATTAGGGTTTAGAAGCAGGTCATCTTGTAAAACACACTAGTGAGGGACTGGAAGCAGGTCATCTTGTAAAACACTAATTAGGAATTAAAGACAGATCACCTTGTAAACACACTAATTAGGGATTAGAGGCAGATCACCTTGTAAAACACACTAATTACGGATTAGAAGTTTAGTTTAGTTTAGTGTGATTATACCTATCATATTACAGTAATGTTTAGTGTGATTATACCTATCATATTACAGTAATATTTAGTGTGATTATACCTATCATATTACAGTAATGTTTAGTGTGATTATACCTATCATATTACAGTAATGTTTAGTGTGATTATACCTATCAGACTACAGTAATGTTTAATGTGATTATACCTATCATATTACAGTAATGTTTAGTGTGATTATACCTATCATATTACAGTAATGTTTAGTGTGATTATACCTATCATATTACAGTAATGTTTAGTGTGATTATACCTATCAGATTACAGTAATGTTTAGTGT
>NW_013681216.1:0-4012 GCF_000517525.1 Limulus polyphemus | reverse complement strand
AACCAAAGAAACGAGAAACTAGTGTCAACCACCACTACAGAGTGACTGTAACAACCAAAGAAACGAGAAACTAGTGAAAACCACCTCTACAGAGTGACTGTAAGAACCAAAGAAACTAGAAGCTCGTGAAAACGACCACTACAGAGTGGCTGTAAGAACCAAAGAAACGAGAAGCTACTGACAACCATTCCAGGATGTTTAAGAATTAAAGCAACCAGAAGCTGGTGACAAGCACCACTCCAGGATGAATAGAAATCTTTTGTAGGAGCAGGAACAGCCACTACATTTATACAACTAACTTCGAATATTGAACTCTATGCATACCTGATAAGAGTACCTTTCAAAAAACTTAAATGTCCTCACCAAGAGGTGGAAGAGAGTACGTTTCTATAAACGGAAATGACCTCACCAACAGGTGGAAGAGAGTACCTTTCTAAAAACGGAAATGACCTCACCAACAAATGGAAGAGAGTACCTTTGAAAAAAAGAAAATGACTTTACAAACAGGTGGAAGAGAGTACCTTTCTAAAAACGGAAATGACCTCACAAACAGACGGAACAGCTTATTTTTTTTTATTTTTTTTGAGTTCCGAAACTCCGGCGACTGTTGGGACACGGTAGATACTGATGCATCATAGATTATTCTTCAGCAGATTGTACCAGGTGGCGCCCTTCTCCTCTCCAGGTAGTCGTCCCTAATTTAGCAGAGAAAGTCTAGAAATAGTCACCTAGTGAACACCACCTATCCACCAATTCTTAGTCTACTCTTTTACCAACGAATAGTAGGATTGACTGTCACATTTTAATGCTCCCAAAGCTGAAACGATGAGTGTGTTTGGCGACGGGGATTCGAACTCGCGACCCTCAGATTGCGAATCGGGTCTTTTAACCACCAGGACACGCTAAGACAGCATAATATGTAACATATTTCTAGTCCGTAGTATCATAATTATTATGTTTAAACATCAAACAGGGAGAACTGCTAACACTGAAGATGAATCACAGCTTTTAAAAGCTCAACACAAAGGACAAGTAAAACGGCAGATAGAGGACACCTCTGTCGGATACCACGAGTAATGGGAAGGAGCTCGCGAAAAACACATTAAATTTAGCTAGACACAAAGGACAAGTAAAACGGCAGATAGAGGACACCTCTGTCGGATACCACGAGTAATGGGAAGGAGCTCGCGAAAAAAACATTAAATTTAGCTAAACACAAAGGACAAGTAAAACGGCAGATAGAGGACACCTCTGTCGGATACCACGAGTAATGGGAAGGAGCTCGCGAAAAAAACAACATTAAATTTAGCTAGACTACAGACATGGGAGTAGTTGATTCTAATTTAACGTAAAAATTACAACCAAAAGGGAAACAAGTATTCGTTGTAAATAATATCAACTGATCAACCTAGGTTCTGATGACGAATAAATCCAGCAACAGTTTTAACTGTAGAAAGTCTATAAACAGCGTCAACTGTTTATTAAATCGGAATCTGTCTGCTGTAAAAGATGTTGTTGTTGTATTTTTGAATTAATTATTGGGTCTTGTACGTTCCTCACTAAATATTAAACCTCTTGAGCTTCTTTTCCTTGACCAATACAGATAAAATTTCATTTATACTCTGGCCAGAAACATTCACGTGAACACACATACAGAAACGTCACAGAATGTTTCATAGTCTTCAAAGAAGCCTCCTTTTTTACATATTATAATACCTCAAATCTTACTTAATAAAATTGGAGTCTTTATGTGATAAAAGTGTAATACAATAAGTTACTTAATAAGTTACTGTATTGTAACAGTGTTTCAGAACTGGTATCTTAATATTTAGTAATTACAGACTTTACATCTTGTAATAACAATACAACGTTTCTCTATGGTTGTTATTGATAGCTCGAAACATAGTAACAACTTAAGATTCTTGCTCTGTTTACTGACTTTCCACAGCTCGTAACAACAATACAACGTGTCAGTATAGTTCCTGTTGACAACTGGAAACATAGTTAAAAGTTTTAAGACTCTTACTCTGTTTATAGACTATATACATCTGTTAACAACAATATAACGTTTCTCTATGGTTGTTATTGATAACTCGAAACATAGTTAAAACTTGAGATTCTTGCTCTATTCCAGACTTTCTACAGATTATAAGAACAATACAACGTTTCACTAAAGCTCCTATTGATAACTCGAAACATGGTTAAAACTTTGAACATAGTGTCGAGTGACCATCAGGTATAAACAAAGTGTCGAGTCACCACCAGGAGTTGGAAACATAATGTCGAGTCACCATCAGGAGTTGGAAACATAATGTCCAGTCACCATCATATATAAACGTAATGTCCAGTCACCATCATGTATAAACGTAATGTCCAGTCACCATCAGGTATAAACATAGTGTCGAGTCACCATCAGGTATAAACAAAGTGTCGAGTCACCATCAGGTGTAAACATTGTGTTGAGTCACCATCAGGTGTTAGAAACATAATGTCGAGTCACCATCAGGTGTTGGAAACATAGTGTTGAGTCACCATCAGGTGTTGGAAACATAGTGTCGAGTCACCATCAGGAGTTGGAAACATTGTGTTGAGTCACCATCAGGTGTTGGAAACATAGTGTTGAGTCAACATCAGGTGTTGGAAAGTTCTAAGTTAGTAATCCGAATAGAATCTCCAATTATTGTTTTTGTTTGATTCACACTATAAGTAAGGTATCTGTTGGATAAGAACACATGTGTGTGTGTGTGTTGAAGCCACAGATATTATAAAAAAAACAGGTACTTGTTAACCGTAAAGCGACAAATGCAGAGCTCTTCGTTGTCACACTAGAGGTATCTGCACTTAACGCTTGGGGATTATTCCCAGTGGATACACATGTTTACCAAGCTCTTTAAATTCATTCAAAAATACAACAACAGCAAGTTTTACACTAGGCAAGTTCCGGTTTTAATAATTACAATGTTTTGACCAATAGTATTTGGTCGTCAACAGGTAAGAATTTATTACCTGATGGTGGCTCGACACTATGTTTCCAACACCTGATGGTGACTCGACACTATGTTCCCAACACCTGATGGTGACTCGACACTATGTTTATACTTGATGTTGACTCGACACTATGTTTCCAACTCCTGGTGGTGACTCGACATTATGTTTCCAACACCTGATGGTGACTCGACATTATGTTTCCAACACCTGATGGTGACTCGACATTATGTAGTAGATCCAACAGTAAAACATATTCAATACCGTACATATACCTTACTAACAGTGGATCCAACAGAAAAACATATACCTTACTAATAGTGGATCAAACAGTAAAACATATTAAATACCGTACATATACCTTACTTAAAGTGGATCCAACAGTAAAACATATTCAGTACCGTACATATTCCTTACTTAAAGTAGATCCAACAGTAAAACATATTCAGTTCCGTACATATTCCTTACTTAAAGTGGATCCAACAGTAAAACATATTCAGTTCCGTACATATTCCTTACTTAAAGTGGATCCAACAGTAAATCATATTCAGTACCGTTCATATTCTTTAGTTAAAGTGGATCCAACAGTAAAACATATTAGATAACGTTCATATTCCTTACTTAAAGTGGATCCAACAGTAAAACATATTCAGTACCGTACATATTCCTTACTTACAGTGGATCCAACAGTAAAACATATTCAATACCGTACATATACCATACTTACAGTGGATCCAACAGTAAAACATATACCTTACTAATAGTGGATCAAACAGTAAAACATATTAAATACCGTACATATACCTTACTTACAGTGGATCCAACAGTAAAACATATTAAATACCGTACATATACCTTACTTACAGTGGATCCAACAGTAAAACATATTAAATACCGTACATATACCTTACTTACAGTGGATCAAACAGTAAAACATATACCTTACTAATAGTGGATCAAACAGTAAAACATATTAAATACCGTACATATACCTTACTTACAGTGGATCCAACAGTAAAACATATTC
>NW_013681215.1:0-4013 GCF_000517525.1 Limulus polyphemus | reverse complement strand
AACATGTTTTGTTAAAGAGAAATAATCAGAACCCAAATTTATAACACGGTACAAGTAAGGTCTTATTTTAAAACGTTTATCGATCTCAACAGGTAGTAAAAAATATAGTAGACGTGCTAAAAACACTTAATTAAAAATAATCGCTATTATATTTTGAATTTTAAAAATAATAATTTGTATACTAATTACTTGTAATTACCTGGGTAAAGAAAACATTTTCTGTTTTAATCCGAACGCTTCTGAATCCTCAATTGTTTGAGGTAAACTTTCGTTTAATGTTTCTGGCACCAGGGGAGCCACCAGTCCTGCTATTAAACACATTCCACCGATGAACAGAAATGGTATGTATTTGTTGTAAGTACCCTGTATGACAGAAAAAAACCATTAAACACAAACAATTATATAGTCTATTGTGTGGGTGTGTGATATAACAAACGGGCTTTATTTGTTTTTGTTGATTTTGTACTTTATTTTTACTTTTAGCTAAGAACTTTTAAGCAAAACTCTTCTTAGACCACCAGCATTTCTGTAATTACTCTGGTTATTAGCAGACTGAATATTAATATATTACCAGCAGAGACCCGCAAAACATTTGAGGTCAAATTAGTATCTTCACTGCAACAACTCTTCTTTAAATACTGAATTTCTGGATTAATAAAAAATAATTCTAATCGCAGACACTGAAATCTAAAGTCCACTTGTCTTAGTCCTAAACTTATTTAGGTCTTTATTAAGTACGGCCTATATTCGATAAAGATAAATTAACACTTTAACTTGTGTACGTTCTTTGCTTTAGTTTAATTAGGACTAAGCTTTACTGTACTTAATATAATTAATAGATAAACTGATGATGTTATTCTACGACATAACGTTAAACATTATAAAAAACGCTTTAAGCTTTTACTTAATATATTTTTGTACAAAATCTCTACTTCAGTATATTTACATTCGTCTTTTGTGTGCATTCGTTGAAATTAAGTACTCGAACATGCGCATTTAGTCTATAGTAAGGTGCGCGCGCATTTTCAAGACAGACAAATATTGAGTATTATTATAACAGAACTATTAATAAGTAAGTGAAGGACTTACTAAGTAAACTATGTAAGGCATGCAGATGATGGCTATAGCAGAGACTGTAGACCCAATTGCTATTCCAATAGATCTCACAGCAGTTGGGTAGAGCTCGGCCGCCTGTTGGTAGATCACCATAAACCCTGCTGCTGAACAAAATTTTCCAATCAAGGAAGCTGCTAAGGCTGGGCTTTTGAGATCTAAGAAATAGAAATTTACATATATGTAGAAAATAATAAAAACCTGTAACGATGCACCTAGCTCATATTTTGTTATTTGTTTTACTTTATTAAAGGGTAGAGCGTGATTTATGGTTAGCCTGTGAAGCTGCGTATCGAAGGGTCCGAGGTTAGAGACGAGGTAATGCTGAGAATGCTCCACATTTTAAAAGGTAGACTAGTTGTGAAAGTGAAGGTCAATCCCATTGCCCAGTTCAAAGGGTCAGTGAAAGACCTTATGGCGACAGATGCTGTCACCTGGCTCTCTAGCCTCAGGGATGACCATACCCGAATCCTGGAGACCTCTGAACTGACCTCTAACCCCACGAGCGCAAATGGTTTATTTCAGTTTGTAAATTCTAATTCTACTTTATATCAGAACAAATATAGAGACATTGAAAAAAGTTGGTGTGGTCAACGTTTCGGACAAAGTGACCTTCGCAGGGTACATATACAATATTTTACGTAACAACATAGTAGCTAGCCCTGATATCTGAATACCTTTAAAATATTAAACAGGGAATTAAAATAAAATGTTAGCGTTCGGTAAAAACGACGACGAATTGGTAATTTTGGTTGATTATAAAGATCGATAAGTGAAGTTTTCGTTTAAAATACCAAATACGATTCACATTTGTACCCGGGAACATTTGGTTTGTTCATAATTAAATGTCTTTACGGATTTGAAAACAATAACTAAGATTTCAACATCAACAACTAGAACAAAAATTATAAAAACTAGTAATACATATGAATAAATATTCAACATTATGAAGAATATTTAGGTTTGTTGTAACAAAAGGAATTTACTGGATTTAGGAGATAGAAGTGCAATCTTACCGGAAAATACAGTTAAGAAGAAATGTATTTGGTAATTGTGATGTGATTATAAAGATCAATACAACATTGGGCGAGGTGTGTTTGTAAAAAAGTTCATCATAACTTTACTTACTAGCAGGCAGGAACACTGGGAGTAAACAGAATGAGCCCGCTATGAGAACAAAGCCAGTATTAGCCCATCGTCTTCCCCATTTATTCATGATGTAACCACCAATAAAGAATGCAGGAAGTTCTACGACGGACAGACAGAAATAATTCAAAAAGTCATTCCCACCAAGGTTGGATATGTTGAGTATCAGGCCGAAGTAAGCGACCGAAATTGCTGTCCTGTAAAATATAAAACCGGAAGACGTTCATTTACATTCTTGATCGCCTGCTCTCTATATATAGATTGTATGGTAAAAAAAAGCCCGTTTTAGAAGTTTAGATTTTTGGAAGAGTGCTGCTTTATATCAATTCTAAAAATCACTATTTCATTCTAGAAATCATGGCCTGAATGAATTAATATAAAGTTCTTTCAGTAGGTCCTGCCTATCTGACGAATTCTAGTATCAAACGAACTGCCTCCTGGTGACAGAAAGAGATAAATATTTTATGTGGAATATGAAATATACTGATTTAAGAGGAAAATGGGGTGTAAAATGTATCTATGGAATACTTGTGTTCTCATTAATTTTGATATATGTTTAAGTCCCCTAACTCTGATATAGTACCTGTCCACAAGATTGGAGCTGATGATTTACCAGTGACCTTTTGACCTTAATCTTTGACTTTCAAACATTAGGTCATACCTAGAACTTTGCATGTAGTACCTTTTGTATGTGTTTGATTAAAATCCGTCCATCCAATCGAGAGGTACCCTGTCCACAATATTGGAGCGGATTATTTACCAGTGATCTTTTGACCTTGATCTTTGACCTTCAAATATTGGGTCATACCTAGAACTTTGCATGTAGTACGTGTTGTATGCGTTGGTTAAAAACCATCCATCCAATCTTAGCGGTATTCTGTCCATAAAGTTGAGACGAACAGAAAGGGGGGGAAAACTAATGTACATTGCTCTTTGATGTCTCACAGTGGGGTCTTAAAAGTAATATCTGTAGTCAGTGTGACCTAACTATTAGGGTTAATGGTTTGAACATTTTTGGGGTTCAATACTGAGTACAGATGTCAGTGTTGATAGAAGCCTTTAATTCGCCAGATAAAATAATATATTGTCCGAAGTATTATTAGTTTATACATAGTCATCCAACCATCCATCTATTGACCTATCTGTGAAACATCATACAATACCAAAAATGTTTACCACATTAAGGTGATGATCATCAATTTTTTCCGAAGTTGTGGGTATCTAAATATGTCTAACACTGAATGAGTACTTTCTTCTCGTCTGTGGTCCATTAGCGTCTGTCCAACTTTCTGTAAAAAAAAAGGAAATAAATCAATGAAGGAATAAAGGATATGAAGAATAATACTCAGTGTAGTGTAACATGTTACGCTAAGAAAGAGATCCGTGGATTACGAAATGAACAAAGTACCTAAAGTTTAACATTGTTACTCAAACTGTGAAGGAATACACATCTCTACATATTAGGCCCTTACGTGATAAATTATATTTTCAAGTCTGCCTTTGTTGAAAAGAAATCTGTCATACCGTCATTAAAGTGTTAGTCCACTGAATAATAAAACCTCGTAAACACATTTACATAAACACAGAGCGATTATAAAAACAATCCTAGGATGCTTAAAAATTGTCACTGACATTTTTTATTTGGTTGTCGTTAAACACAAAGATAAACAATAGGCTATTTGTGCTCTACCCGCCACGGGTATCGAAATCCGAATTTTAGCGTCGTAAGATTAGAGACTTGCCGTTGCGCCAGT
>NW_013681214.1:1573-5014 GCF_000517525.1 Limulus polyphemus | reverse complement strand
CTGGTTAAGAACTGTTCTTGTTAGCTTGACTCAATGTTAATATGTACAAACTGGTTAAGAATTGTTCTAGTTAGCTTGACTCAATGTTAATATGTACAAACTGGTTAAGAACTGTTCAGGTTAACCTGGCTCAATGTTAACATGTACAAACTGGTTAAGAACTGTTCTTGTTAGCTTGACTCAATGTTAGTATGTACAAACTGGTTAAGAACTGTTCAGGTTAACCTGGCTCAATGTTAACATGTACAAACTGGTTAAGAACTGTTCTTGTTAGCTTGACTCAATGTTAACATGTACAAACTGGTTAAGAACTGTTCAGGTTAGTCATTAAGTAGAAGAATGTTTAAGAAAAAATAGTTTTTCATAATATAAACTGTTAAGTCAATGAAAGCCAAAAGTAAAATCAAAATTTCTGGGCAACAATGTTTTTACGTAATACATTACTTTACAACTACATTTATGGTACAGATTACTGTGTCGACTATTACCATGTAGACACTGGATTATTTTTAAATGTTTTTACGTGTAGTTGTAAAGTAATGTATTTAATTTGTACCATAAATATGTATTATGTAAAAAACGTTTTAAAAATAATCCAGCTTCTATATAGTAATAGTCGACACGGTAATCTGTACCATAAATGTAGTTGTAAAGTAATGTATTACGTAAAAAACATTTTAAAAATAATCCAGTGTCTATGTAGTAAAAGTTGACACAGAATGTATTACGTAAAAACATTTTAAAAATAATCCAGTGTCTATATAGTAATAGTCGACACGATAATTTATACCAAAAAATGTAGTTGTAAAGTAATGTATTACGTAAAAAACATTTTAATAAATAACCCAGTGTCTATATAGTAATAGTTAACACGGTAATCTGTACCATAAATGTAGTTGTAAAGTAATGTATTATGTAAAAAACATTTTAAAAATAATCCAGTGTCTATATAGTAATAGTCGACACAGTAATCTGTACCATAAATGTAGTTGTAAAGTAAACTTTACAACTACATTTTTTGGTATAAATTACCGTGTCGACTATTACTATATAGACGCTGGATTATTTTTACAATTATGTAATGGTAGAATTGTAATGTAAGTAGAATGATGGTGAGTAGTCTGTTTGTATTGGTAAAACAAATACTGTGTTTTACAGGCATTGATAAAATGACAGAGAGAGAACATGCCCATCCACCTCAAAACGAAGGTGACGTGTCAGCAACATCTGAACCCTCACCAAATGATGGTGGTGGTTCAGACAGCCACGGCCCAGAGCCTGAAGGCCAAGAACAAGTCCCCACAGATAGTGATAAAACTGAGGGAGATCAGGTGTCTACAGAGGATTGTCCCAATGAGAAACAGGTTTGTGTTTATAGTCAGTTTCTAATATTTTTTTCTTTCTTTCCTCGGACAGAAGAATTTTGAACATATATTGAATGTTAGCCATTCATACCTTGATGTTACAATTTCTTGATGTTTTGACATACAGTGTTATGTAACAAATAAGTAAAATCATGAAATAAAACAGCTTTTGCAGATGATAAAATAAAAAGTTGTATTAAATTATTTCTAGTTCTTCTAAGACATTGATCAAAATAGCTGTTAAAATCAATGAAATATATAAAATATTAGTGATGAATACAAAGCAAATCTAAAACAATGCATTTACTTAATTGAAAAATTACATTAGGTAATTTTTGGAGATGGCTTGAATGGGTAATGAAGAAAAACTTTAATATAAGTTTAACATAACAGCAAATGTACAACGTTTCGACAAGGTTTTTTCATCACCATTTGACAAGCCGTCTCCAACCATTATTAGTCTCAAAGTGGGTTCCTCTTCACCGAAATATTACATTAGAATGTCTTTTTTAAATATTTGTGAAATTTTTTTGTCACCTTTCCTTAAACTTAATAGAAGACATTAACTTCAAAATTACCATAACGTGATTAGTTTTAATGCAAGGTCTTAATCATTAAAATACTGTTTGTTTCAATATAATATTGTAATTGTATGTGAGAAATAATTTTGATGTGATACTCCCTCTCTTCAGTCTTCCCCTCCTGTAAGTCCCAGTCACTCTACTGCATCATCTGGATCAGATCTCGGGTCATCACAAACAGAGATCCGTAGACAGCCAAGCTTAGTATCTTCAAATGCTAGTAGTGCACAGTGGGTGCCCAATCCTGATTGGGTATTGTCATGGAAACAGAAGCTTCCTCTCCAGACCATTATGAGGCTTCTTCAGGTTTTGGTCCCGCAAGTGGAGAAAATTTGTTTAGACAAGTAAGATAATTTTTATCTTTCTTTGATGGAGAGAAGTACCAGATATTGAAATACTCAAACAATCAACGTTTTTAATATACAATTGAAACCCCTATTCTAAGACCTATCAACGGTCGTAAAACAGACACTACATCCAATCACATCATCCTCAGGAGTGTGAAAACAAAATCTGTGCAAAGAGCCATTAATCATTGGTATCATAATTATATTTACACAAGTACCTTGAATTTTAACCTTTCAATAATGTGCCAGATATCTTAATGAAATGAAATCATCTGGCTCTAAAGCTTCTTATCAACCAAAATGAAAAATTTGGGTTTTAATATTCTTTTTAAACTGTATTTTTAAGTTATCTTAAATTTTGTTAACATCTTTTTAAGTGTTAATTATTTTGATGTCCTGGAAAAGGAACGCCAAAGACCGAAAATTTTCCAATTACCTTAATCAAAGTTATTTTTTGTTATCATATATGTAGATTTTTGAGGATTGCAAAATTTTGAAATTTCACCACTCATACGTTTCTGATTGAACTTTTTAACAGGGGACTGACTGATGAGAGTGAAATCCTGAAGTTCCTTCAGCATGGAACATTGGTGGGATTGCTACCTGTGCCTCATCCAATCCTGATTCGAAAGTACCAAGCTAATAGTGGCACAACTATGTGGTTTCGTACATATATGTGGGGTGTTATCTATCTAAGGTTGAACATTTACTGTTTAATGTTGACATGCATGTTTTTATGGTTAAGTTAATAAATATCTTTTGATTTTACATAGCACTATTTAAAGGTAATCTGTTACCTCAATTCAAATAATTAAACCATTCTCTGTTACATATAATCAACTTCTATTAGCTGATTAACATTCGTTGTTACATGTAATCATGTGCTGTTAGCTGATTAACATTCACTATTACATGTAATCATGTGCTGTTAGCTGATTAACATTTGTTGTTACATGTAACCATGTGCTGTTAGCTGATTAACATTCACTGATACATGTAATCATGTGCTGTTAGCTGATTAACATTCACTGTTACATGTAATCATGTGCTGTTAGCTGATTAACATTCACTGTTACATGTAATCATGTGTTGTTAGTTGATTAACATTTGTTGTTACATGTAATCATGTGCTGTTAGCTGATTAACATT
>NW_013681214.1:0-573 GCF_000517525.1 Limulus polyphemus | reverse complement strand
ATGTAATCATGTGCTGTTAGCTGATTAACATTCATTGTTACATGTAATCATGTGTTGTTAGCTGATTAACATTCGTTGTTACATGTAATTATGTGCTGTTAGCTCATTAACATTCACTGTTACATGTAATCATGTGCTGTTAGCTGATTAACATTTGTTGTTACATGTAATCATGTGCTGTTAGCTGATTAACATTCATTGTTACATGTAATCATGTGCTGTTAGCTGATTAACATTCATTGTTACATGTAATTATGTGTTGTTAGTTGATTAACATTCACTGTTACATGTAATCGTGTGTTGTTAGCTGATTAACATTCACTGTTACATGTAATCATGTGTTGTTAGCTGATTAACATTCATTGTTACATGTAACCATGTGTGTTAGCTGATTAACATTCATTGTTACATGTAATCATGTGCTGTTAGCTGATTAACATTTGTTGTTACATGTAATCATGTGCTGTTAGCTGATTAACATTCATTGGTACATGTAATCATGTGTTGTTAGCTGATTAACATTCATTGGTACATGTAATCATGTGCTGTTAGCTGATTAACATTCACTGTTAC
>NW_013681213.1:2243-4275 GCF_000517525.1 Limulus polyphemus | reverse complement strand
CAGCGTTACATCAAGTATTTATGTAGAGGAAACAACGTTACATGAAGTATCTATGTAGGGAAACAACGTTACATTAAGTATCTATGTAGGGAAACAACGTTACATGAAGTATCTATGTAGGGAAACAGCGTTACATCAAGTATCTATGTAGGGAAACAGCGTTACATCAAGTATCTATGTAGGGAAACGATTCTAAGGTTCGGCATAATGAGAAAAAGTAAATATCAGAGACAATGACCTTACAACAGCTTGAAAGCTGCTCGAGAAGAAGAAAATCCAGTGGATGAGAAAGTGTTACAAGTCACTTCAATATAACACATGCGCCTCACTTATATTTTAGATAACGGCTCTTTGTTGGAGAGACCCTCGTCTTTATCCTCCACCAAATTAAAACCGAATCATTCTGCACGAATAGCATGATGAAAGAATTATAGACGTTTTTCTTTTCCAACTTAGCGAGTGGTTGTCATGGTAACATTGGGTATCTTCACTCGCCCCTAGAGACAGAAGGGTATGTGTGTGTGTGTGTGTGTGAAAGGATGTTTTGACTTTTTTTTGATATAAGTATTAAAACGTGACAACTTTATTGGCCTGTAGAAGTCACTCAAGCACAAATATAGATCGTCTTATTTTTATATCTTGGATGTTGTGATAAAACTGTTCATATATTCATTGTAACTATAGTTCACTAATTGTTTTAGGGCCTTGATCGCGAAAGAAATCTCGCCCATGGGGCAAAGTAATCTCGTTCTCAGCGAAACTCGGATCAAAGAAAATTAAGACGATAAAAACCACAGAAGTTTTAACTGAAGTAAAACATAATTATAATTAATGATCCTGTTACATATATCCGAATATTGGATGGGAAATGTCGTATACAAAAATGATCTTAACTATTATTGAACGCTTACTATTCCAGAGATCTATTCTCTTATGGATCAGCGCTGTGGGATTATAATGCTAAAATTCGGTGCTCAAAGCACAGCTACTCCAGATATTATGTGGTAGTTTTATCATGTTAAATCTATTGTTACGTAACTAAGATATTATGTGGTAGTTTTATCATGTTAAATCTATTGTTATGTAACTAAGATATTATGTGGTAGTTTTATCATGTTAAAGCTATTTTTACGTAACTAAGATAATATGTATTAGTTCTATCATGTTAAAGCTATTGTTACGTAACTAAGATATTATGTGGTAGTTTTATCATGTTAAAGCTATTGTTACATAACTAAGATATTATGTGGTAGTTTTATCATGTTAAATCTATTGTTACATAACTAAGATATTATGTGCTAGTTTTATCATGTTAAAGCTATTGTTACATAACTAAGATATTATGTGCTAGTTTTATCTTCTTAAAGCTATTGTTACATAACTAAGATATTATGTGCTAGTTTTATCTTCTTAAAGCTATTGTTACATAACTAAGATATTATGTGCTAGTTTTTATCTTCTTAAAGCTATTGTTACATAACTAAGATATTATGTGGTAGTTTTATCATGTTAAAGCTATTGTTACATAACTAAGATATTATGTGGTAGTTTTATCATGTTAAATCTATTGTTACTTAACTAAGATATTATGTGCTAGTTTTATCATGTTAAAGCTATTGTTACGTAACTAAGATATTATGTGACGATCAGATGCAGGCTAAGAAAACACGATTCAATGACTGAGTAATGAAGTTTTGATCTTGTTCTTCTATAACTTCTAAGTTATTCGATAGTCGAACCAAGTAGCTTGACTCGTTTCATAACTTCAGATAAGTCGAACTAAGTAACTTGACTCGTTTTATAACTTTAGTTAAGTCGAACTAAGTAACTTGACTCGTTTTATAACTTTAGATAAGTCGAACTAAGTAACTTGACTCGTTTCATAACTTCAGATAAGTCAAACCAAGTAACTTGACTCGTTTCATAACTTCAGATAAGTCAAACCAAGTAATTTGACTCGTTTTATAACTTCAGATAAGTCGAACCAAGTAACTTGACTCGTTTCATAACTTCAGATAAGTCGAACCAAATA
>NW_013681213.1:0-1985 GCF_000517525.1 Limulus polyphemus | reverse complement strand
ACTCGCTTTATAACTTCAGATAAGTCGAACTAAGTAACTTGACTCGTTTTATAACTTTAGATAAGTCGAACTAAATAACTTGACTCGTTTCATATCTTCAGATAAATCGAACTAAGTAACTTGACTCGTTTTATAACTTTAGATAAGTCGAACTAAATAACTTGACTCGTTTCATACCTTCAGATAAATCGAACTAAGTAACTTGACTCGTTTTATAACTTCAGATAAGTCGAACCAAGTAACTTGACTCGTTTCATAACTTCAGGTAAGTCGAACTAAGTAACTTGACTCGTTTCATAACTTCAGATAAGTCGAACTAAGTAACTTGACTCGTTTCATAACTTCAGATAAGTCGAACTAAGTAACTTGACTTGTTTCATAACTTCAGATAAGTCGAACCAAGTAACTTGACTCGTTTTATAACTTCAGATAAGTATAATGATCTCTTGTTCTCTAGGTAAACGTGACTGTGGATAAATCCCTGCCTCTCGGGCTCCACATACGTGGAGGGTTAGAGCACAGTCTTGGGATCTTTGTGACAGGTGTCGACAGACCATGTGCTGCTGATCTAGCGGGTTTAAAGGTGAGAGATTCATGAACTTAGCGAACTAACACACGAGGACGTACTTGTGTGATAAACTAAGGGAACTGTTTCAGGCTCAGTACAGTTAGCTGCTTGTGAAGCTTTTCGCTTAACTACAAACAAACCAACAAAGGAACTGTACTGTTTTACTCATCTGACCGTGAATATAAATGGAAGTTTTAAGCCACCTAGTGGTTAATAATGGCTGGAGACGGCTTGAATGGGTAATGAAGAAAAACCTTAATATAAGTTTAACATGACAGCCAATGTACAACGTTTCGAAAAGGTTTTGTCATCATCAGGTTCCTTGTCAAAACGTTGTACATTTGCTGTCATGTTAAACTTATATTAAAGTTCTTCTTCATTACCTATTCAAGCCATCTCCAAGCGTTATTAGTCTCAAAGAGGGTTCCTCGTCATCGAATTTTGAATTCACGTAGTGGTTAATCCGATAAGTTTTCTAATTCCTTGTGTAAAAAAAAAAATCATATGTTCTGACAAGAAACAGACATAAAACTATCAGAAATGAAGTATTCGTCTATGAAGGGTTTTACGAAATTTCTCATATTCAAATTTACCATTTCTGGCACGAAAGAAGGTGTCGAGAACGATAATGTTGTTGATGTTTACATCTGACTTTGATGTTAGTATATATATCTGTTGTTGAGATACTTCCCCAAAATACCCACGTGTTCAGAATACTTAAAACAACGAAAGTATCATTCACGTATCTTTTATCGTGCGTTCGACATTTACCAAGAGCTCCCGGTTGCCACGGCAACAAGGAAACGAGCCAGCTATACACCGTCTAGTTGATCATACTATTTCATTGGCAAATCAAAAATTAAATTCCTTGTCTGATGATGTTGAGCTTCTGCCAGAAAGATTTATTTTCGTCAATTTTAATAATCATCTTTTTGCCATGCATAGTTTAAGTTGGATCTGTATACTATTCTACAGATTTAATTTCTCATTTAAAAAGATATTTATTTTATTAGTGGAATCAATGTTGATTGGAGTCGTTATCTTGTTTCCTTTAATTGTCCTTGTTGTTACCGGTATTTTCATTTTTACATACTTGAAAATCATCTTATGTTGTTGCTTCAGTTTGATCTTTGGTCATTATTAAGCAGAAAGCTGCAATTTGAACTCTGCTCACCTCGGGTATCGAAACCCGATTTTTAGTGTTATAAGTCTGCTGAATTATCCCTGAGCTACTGGGGGGAGGGCGCATTTATATTCTTATTATAGTCAGTACAACGTACGTGAGTTTTATGGGGTTGAAGGACTCATTAATGTCGGGTCGGATATGTCTTCCAGTGGCTTAGCAGTAAGTTTGGGAGCTGATAAATTTGGTACAGATATCCCACTGTGTAGCTTTGTGCTTCACAACAAACAAACA
>NW_013681212.1:3824-4934 GCF_000517525.1 Limulus polyphemus | reverse complement strand
TGAACTGCAGTCAGAAGAACTATTGAGCACGCTCGTTGTTATAGCGTTTGCTTAGCGCGATTGGTGAAGCTGAGTGAATCGGTAAAGACTTGTGTCGTTAAAATTTCGTGGGAACGAAGTTACGGAAAAATCAATTAACAAACGGAGACGTAACAGTATGTTATAGTCAGAGAGATAGTTAAAGTGTATTTATATTTTATTTTTATATCTTAGTTGATTTTGTATTACTTAAGTTTTAAAATGCATAATTGAAAGGTTTGAACAATTTTAAAACTTATCTCAAACACTGCCCCAGTTCTCAAGGGTGGTGCTGACTTGTCTCGAGATTAAAAATAAATGGTAAAAAACATTAAAGGAAATTAAAACATCAGAAAATAAGTATATCTGAAAAGAAAAATACCTGAAATTACAAATATCACCAAAAGAAAATGTTTTAAGATATTCTACAAAAAATTAAATGGTACGTTCTATAGGTCATGCAACTCAAATATGATAACTGCAAGATGAAGAAAAATATTGTTATATCTAAAATTAAAATCACATTGTACTCGTTTTGTTAATAGTTTGAACACAAGTAATAACAATTGAAAAATAACATATTTTAGTAGAAACACTAAATTTAAATAACGTCATTCTTTGTATGCAAAATACTTATAATCTTTAACGAAGTCTTACCAGTTTTTGAAGATATGTTAAGAAATCTCAGTTACAGTATGTATTGTTGCAGAAGTGAAGTTCCTATATGGCCCCTGCAAATTGCAGACTCCCATGTTGAAAGGGTTAATCATACAATGGTACATGTGTGAAGTCCATGTAATGGTATAGTGGTTTCTGTGAGGTTCATGCAGTGTGTGACATTAATTATACATTCGTATATGTGCCGTGTTTGTGTAATGTGTGGCATTAATGGTACATTGGCATCTGTGCCGTGTTTGTGTAATGTGTGGCATTAATGGTACATTGGCATCTGTGCCGGGTTTGTGTAATGTGTGACATTAATTATACATTCGTATATGTGCCGTGTTTGTGTAATGTGTAACATTAATGGTACATTGGCATCTGTGTCGGGTCTGTGTAATGTGTGGCATTAATGGTACATTGGTATCTGTG
>NW_013681212.1:0-2908 GCF_000517525.1 Limulus polyphemus | reverse complement strand
GTGTAATGTGTGGCATTAATGGTACATTGGCATCTGTGTTGGGTATGTGTAATATGTGGCATTAATGGTACATTGGCATCTGTGTCGGGTCTGTGTAATGTGTGGCATTAATGGTACATTGGCATCCGCGTAGGGTTTGTGTAATGTGTGGCATTAATGGTACATTGGCATCTGTGTTGGGTATGTGTAATGTGTGGCATTAATGGTACATTGACATATGTGTTAGGTCTGTGTAATGTGTGGCATTAATGATATAATGGTTACTCTTAAAACTTGTGTGCTTGAAAATGATCACACCAGTGATCGAAACTTTGTACCTGTTTGATTTCAGTTCTGCTCCATTGATCAAATATTAAGTCTATTCCCGTAAAAGACGACAGTTTTTTTCTTAACTAGAGCTTTCTCTTTTGGCTGGTATTTCAATGTGAATAGACTTAAAAAACTTTAAAAGCTGTAATAGTTTTTAACTTTAAATATATCTTATTGAACAACCTGTTAAACAGCTGAATAGCCAATTTCTAACAAAATGATTCATGCAGCAAACTTCTTCATTTATTTGTATATTTAATGAAAACTGAGGATTGATTCTTCCTCGTCTCAGTATAGGCATATTTACCAACACCATATAATTACTTTAATATGTCATAAAGTATTAATCTGACAAATCTAATTCTTCTCCCTAGATACAACAAGTCTTCTGAAGGTTTATACAATAAATGGTAAAACCGTAGGTGAAGTCTATACTTCTCATATTACTGCTCTCTGCTAGTCCTCAGATCCCGAAGGAGTGCCCATCAATGTAATTGCCACTGGTCATTTCTATGGAAATATCAGGTTAGTTGTTTACAGCTTAATCTTGATCCAAAGTGTTAGTAATAGATTGTATGTTAACAAAACGTTGACCATTCTAATCAAGTTATTCTATAATAATAAAATGATGTGTGTGGTGTATAGTAAAGAGCGTAGAAACCTGAAATTTTGCATCCATACTAAGTGGACCCTGAGGGTGTGCACCTGGGTATTATTACTGAGCCACATGCATATGCATCCTTTTATGAGGCAAGCTAGTGAAAAACCACATAGAAGTGTGATTGCCATATCTCCGAGAGGAAAGAACTTGGAAACTTGAATTATTGCACCCATACTAAGTGTACCCTGAGGGTTTCCCCCTTTCTATTATTACTTATCCATGTGCATGCATGCTTATGCATCTTTTTAATGAGGCTAGCTAGCGATAAACCACATAAAAAATGTAGTTCCTTATATAAAAACTTCTAATATATAGAAAAGGTAGTGCATTTTGGTAACAATGCATTCCAACAATGGATTTTATGTCATGTTACTTAGCAACAAACGTTTTATATAATATTATTGTTAGTCTATCTACTGAAAGTATAAAATAAATGTATAAACTACGATATTCAAAAAATATTTGTTGATTTCTTAATTTATTCTCCGTTGAGTAAATTCAGAAATGATTTAAGTTTAAAATTGGATTGATATTTTACTTGCATGATGAATTTTATGCACTTGGCTAGGTTATCTCTTACTTTGTCTTTACTTTAGACTTATTTATTAATTTATTTAAATCATACAAACATTCACTACACTTACGAGGTTTCACAGCCTCCTTGCACCCCATCACTAAAATCATAATGGGCAAATCATAATGTATGCCAAAATAGAAACAGAAAGGTTGCAGTTCATTTGCATAAACCAAAATAATCTCCGAGTTGAAGACTGTGTCTACTTGCGGATTGCTAAAATAGAATATATTGTTACGTCTCGTTTCGTTTGTTAATTTTCTGTAGAAATTCTTTCTGAGAAACTTCAGCGATTCAACTCCTTTCTTAATTAAAACTAGTTTATTCTTTCTCAGTTCAACTTTGCAATACACTTAATTTCCACAGTCACTTTAACTTAAACACACACTGTAATTCATAACGATTCACGTACTTTACTTACTACCGCTCACTTGACTCGATTATCTGTGTCTATATCTTGAATCTCTCTATCTATAATCCAATTAATTATTGTCCAGGTTTCTCATTTTTTGGTTATATGTGGACTAGGGTGAAATGTTGGATAATGGCCCACAAGCAAAATAAGAAATTGAATGTATGACTCAAATGTATAGTCAGACCAAGGTCCCATTGCAGTATCTAACAATTCTTAGATTACTTATTTTAACAATTATTCTATGCCCAAAATTGGAATTAAACCAACTTTTACAAGCTTATGTAATACATACTTCAATATATAACTTCTCAGAAACTTCACACAGAAAAGTTGTAATATATAAAACCACATGAATATATGTACATGAAAATACATTCTACAGTGCTTAAGTATATTATATTAAAATGAGTTTGGAGCCTCACAATATCATTACACTCCATGTCACACACCCAGTCATGCTCAATCTAATGGTCGATCATCTCAAATAGTCCTGCAGCATAGCTTTCATTGTAAAACACTGTCATATTCAAAACAAGCCACTCCTCCCTGCATACTTTGCATAACCCATCTAATGTACCAGGATGATGGTTTACTACTGTTTGTTTGAAAACTGTAATCGTATTTCACTCTTCAGGTGATTCAGGTATGCAATGATTGCACAGATATTTATAAAAATGCAATATGATATTGAAATGTAGTTTGATGCATACTGTATCGTCCTAACCTTATAATAGCTGTGATTGTCATATGGCTACTATTCTAATATTTCACACTGAACCCTTTGTAAACTACTGACCAATGATAAAATGTGATGACATTAAATCACCACAACTGAAGAATTAGGTAAAGGACTCTATTATCAATTTGTTGGTAAAAGTAAAAATGTTTTCTTACTCGGTTTTTGTGAAATCATAATTTAGTGTTGGATACAACAGGTAGAATCTTATAT
>NW_013681211.1:1847-4439 GCF_000517525.1 Limulus polyphemus | reverse complement strand
GCAATTGCTAAACAATAAGCAATATTACCTTTCTCTCGTACAAAGGCTGGCAATATTTTATGTGATGATTGCAATTGCTAAACAATAAGCAATATTACCTTTCTCTCGTACAAAGGCTGGCAATATTTTATGTGATGATTGCAATTGCTAAACAATAAGCAATATTACCTTTCTCTCGTACAAAGGCTGACAATATTTTATGTGATGAATGCAGTTGTATCCAATGGTAACATAAATAGTTCGATCCTAATGTATATTAAACGAATTACTAGATAATATACAGATTTATTTCTTACTTACGAGTAAAAAAGCTTTTATTAACATGATATGTACCATTGTATCCAGAGTGACTGACTTCTCAATAAAGTGTGATAAACAAGAGTAATGTAAATGTTTTGAATACGTATTTACGACTACATCCACTGTTATTAAAGGGGGTTCACGACTGTAGTCACTGTTATTAAAGGGGTGTTCACGACTACATCTACTGTTTTTAAAGGGGGTTCACGACTGCATTCACTGTTATTAAAGGGGATTCACGACTCTAGCCACTGTTAGTAAAGGGGGTTCACGACTACATCCACTGTTATTAAAGGGGGTTCACGACTGCAGTCACTGTTATTAAAGGGGATTCACGACTCTAGCCACTGTTAGTAAAGGGGGGGGGGGTTCACGACTACATCCACTGTTATTAAAGGGGGTTCACGATTACAGTCACTGTTATTAAAGGGGATTCACGACTGTAGTCATTGTATGCACTCTCACACAAACATGTTATACACATTTTAGTGAGAATGAGAAATCTTAGGACCTGATTTGAATTTTCTGATGTTTGAGAGTTTATTAATAAACGTCACCACCGATTAGCATTAAACAACGTGCATCCACTTACGGAGGTTGAGTCTTAACCAAATAATTGACAAATTCAACCATGTTTTATTGGCCATGACACTTCGCTGTAATATGTTTGTTTGTTGTTAAGCGCAAAGCTACACAATGGAATATTTGTGCTGTGTCCACCACAGGTATTGAAATCCGGTTTTTAGTGATATAAACCCTGAGACTTACCGCTGAGCCACTGGGAGCAGGAATGAAAATAAATATATTTACATCAAAAAGAAACCAATCTATAAATAGTTTTATATAACAGTAGTATATTTTCAATAGAATTACGTTGTTGACACGAAAGTGGGGTGTGTGTGTGAGGGGGGGAGGATTAAAAGCGCCTCCTGACGGGTATAATCTGGATGCATTTAAAGTATTTTAAGAGTTAAAAAACACTTTTCAGTATTTTATTTAAGCCCAGTGGCTACGTCATACTCAAATATCACCTTAGGCTTCTCCAACTTCCCTCGTGTGGAGGGAAGAGAAACAATATATTTCTGACCACCCCGGGTTATATTTCAAGCCTCAAGTTTCTTTGGGGGTGGTGGTGAAAGAGTTAAAACCTAAATGCCTGCCAGGATTTGGACTTGGATCAGTATGTTACACATTAACTTTGTTTTTGATATTTTTTTATTTAATTGCTGGTTTATTTATTTAATCAACGAATTTATATATATATTTCTCATTTATTTGTCTATTACGTACAGAATCAGTGCTATGAACACACCTTTCTTGTAACAATTTCATATACACCTGTTTTAGAATCAATAACTAAAACCTATAAGAACATTTAATTCCAAAACACTAAAATATGCCCTGAAAGTTATTTATTTTGTTCGTTTGAAGTTAAGCTCAAAGCTACACAACGAGCATCGAAACCCGGTTTCTAGCTTTGTAAGCCGCAGACATACCGCCTTGCACTGGGGGGCAGTTATCTATTTCAGAGGTTGTAGCTGCGAAATTGTTTGTTTTTGATTAGCTACCTTCCCTCTGTTCTATTACTTTAAACTTATGGACGGATAACATTATCTTTGAGTAGATTTGCCCAAATAAAAAAAACAAACAAACACCGTTTCTTTGCGTTCCATTTTTGGTTTTTAGGCAAGGTTTGAGACCTGTACTTCGCCAGTAGTGAATAATATAAATCAAATTGTTATTAGTCCTATAGTGCTTAATATTTCATACATATTACCAACTAATTAATACAAGTTTAAATGATAAACAATTTATACAACCAACATCACTATAAAACAGAAGCTACTGATGTTGAAATTTGTTTCAAAATTTTCTAGATAAGTAACAGAAAGGATTATCGAAACATAATCAACTTTAATTTCGAATTAATATACTAGCGGTACGGCAGCTAGTCAACACCACTCACAGCAAACACCTTAGTTACTTTTACCCGATTGGATAGTGGGATTTGACCGTCACTTATAACGCACGCATGTAAGTTACTAATACCAGAGCACGTTTTTTAGTTAGTTTTTCTCGTCCCCCAGTGGCACAGCGGCATGTCTGCGGACTTACAACGCTAGAATCCTGGTTTCAATACCAGTGGTGGGCAAAGCACAGATAGCCAATTGTGTAGCTTTGTGCTTAATTACAAACAAACAAACCGTTTTTTTTCCATAACAGAATGCGAACCACGAACCCTTGGATTCACGGCCCAGGCATGCTAACCACTAGGCCTCGTACGGATAGATT
>NW_013681211.1:0-1431 GCF_000517525.1 Limulus polyphemus | reverse complement strand
AGTGGCACAGCGGTATGTCTGCGGACTTACAACGCTAGAATCCTGGTTTCAATACTCGTGGTGGGCAAAGCACAGATAGCCAATTGTGTAGCTTAATTACAAACAAACCGTTTTTTTTCCATAACAGAATGCAAACCACGAACCCTTGGATTCACGGCCCAGGCATGCTAACCACTAGGCCTCGTACGGATAGATTTTCAAACAATCAAGTATATAATATACTCATGCCAAAGAACTTTAGATGTTGGCCATGAACATTACAGATTATGTCAAGGTTTTACCAGTCTCTTTCAATACCCAGTTTATCATAGAACTTTCTGTTTATCACTGAATGTATCATCTCGCGATGAACTTGGGATAATGTGGAAGGACACTAGTTTTTGTCTCATAACTTTAAGGCTGGCCACCACCAATTTTTCTATATTTTGAAGTTGAAAGTTGTGATTGTGTTATTTTAACTCAAACAGTTGTTGTAGCGCTGTTCTTTCCTTGAGCGGGATCTTTTAAATGATTTGTTGAAAATAATTCGAAGTGTAGTCCATGTAATATAACAAATTAGCGTGTTGCTTCTATAACGTTTTTACAGCAGATTACGTTCCCGTTGTAAGTTTGTAAACTTTCAAGGCTAATCGATCGAGTAATTAAATATGCGCAATAACTAACACTGATCCAAATACTTCACTAAAACTAAATACTTTACTGTTAGCAATACCAGTTGAAAGCAAAACACACTGACTCAATACTTCACTTATTCTCATATTTATAATTTACTTTCGTCTCTAGATATTCCCTGAATTTACTAGATTTTCGTTAAGTCAAATTTAGAACTTTCTAGGCCTACTCCCATCTTAACGTGATGCGTTCTCTAGCTGACATCTAAATTAAAACATTGAAACTATAGTTTACAACACATTATATTACTTCCGATCTCTGTAATATAGTTCTATCTCAACTGATCTTTGAATTGCACATCACACCATTTTTGCTGTTGTGATTGTATACTTTGTTATGTTGTTTAATAGTTTGATCTTGAAATATGGCAATAGAATATATTTACATTATGATAAAAAAGTTATTCTTTTCTCTTGTACTCCGTTGTTGGACATGGTTGGGTTGAATTGCTCATTTAACAAGTTACATTGCATAATATTAGCTTCAAGTACTTTTTTTTATTAGATGATATTCCGCCTAGCCAGAATGATGAGAACTGACATTGATAAAAAAACTACAGATCTCAGTTTATCATAACATAGGTTTTCTTATCCATTTTTATCCAATTCTACAACTTTTCCATTAACGACGTGAAAACCTTTGAATTCTAGATTTAGCTGGAAAGTTTGTTTGTTTTGTTATGGATTTCGCGCAAACCTGCACGAGGGCTATCTACGCTAGCCGTCCCTAATTTAGCAGTGTAAGACTAGTGGGAAGGCA
>NW_013681210.1:0-4026 GCF_000517525.1 Limulus polyphemus | reverse complement strand
CAGTGACAAATTGGTTGAGGTCTTTGTTAAGGATGGTTATCAAGAGCAGTGACAAATTGGTTGAGGTCTTCATTGTTGGTTGACTCATTTTGTGTTTGTCTCAAAGAGACAGACTAAAGAACAAGGATTCAGAGTTTTCTGTATTTATTAAGATAGAACTCACATTAGAACAATACCTTCACATCAACCTCTATCTTTTAGACTTTACAAAAGACTAGATTCACACATTCACATCAACCTCTACCTTGTAGACTTTACAAAAGACTCGATTCACACATTCACATCAACCTCTACCTTGTAGACTTTACAAAAGACTCGATTCACACATTCACATCAACCTATATCTTGTAGACTTTACGAAAGACTCGATTCACACATTCACATCAACCTCTACCTTGTAGACTTTACGAAAGACTCGATTCACACATTCACATCAACCTCTACCTTGTAGACTTTATGAAAGACTCGATTCACACATTCACATCAACCTCTACCTTGTAGACTTTACGAAAGACTCGATTCACACATACACATCAACCTCTACCTTGTAGACTTTACGAAAGACTCGATTCACACATTCACATGAACCTCTATCTTGTAGACTTTACGAAAGACTCGATTCACACATTTATGAGTCGATAAAACTGCACTCGTGTTCTTGATTCAAGTTCCTTTTATCTTAATAGGTGAAACCGCTATTTGATTTAAAGTTCTTTCTCAAGAACAGTTAAAATGATTTTTAAAACTTCTGTAAAGTTATTCGAATTCATTAAAATATAAAAATGTATTTCCATGTGTAATTTATTTGTTCAAAGTTTCAAACCTTAAAATATATTTTACTGTGATATATATCAATCATCAAAGCATGTTATTTTGGTGCTTTCGTCATCCAACATGACAATTTATGTTTACATATTATAAAACACCTTATTAGATTGATTTCTCTAACTTTAGGAAGTGTAAGCTTTTTTGATCATTCTGAATATTCCTTCAATGATTAACTGAATACCTTCTGTGGTTTATTAAAGTTGGAACATAGACACTCGGAAGTTTTTCTCTCTTTATTTGTTAAGTTCAATATGAAAATGACACATACACTTTTTATACAATAAAAATGAACATCTTTGACGTGTATCAGACTCTACAAAATGATAGTTATTGTTTAAAACATCAAACCTAAATATAAGTAAAGTATTTTCAATATGGAATTTAAACAAGTTGTCCTTTGTTTCCACTGTTATATAATCACACAAACATCTTATGTGCTTACAGTTGGTCATGAAGAATGTGTTTCTGTGAACCTTTCAAAAGCTACTGTAATGGTATAATATTATTAGTGATAACATTCAAATACATTTTATCTGTGTATAAAGTGATATTCCTAATATTGTAGGACTAGCTGTACATTGATTTTACAAAATACAGAATTAAAAGTTTAGTTCATATACATACAAGTATATACTAAACTAAACCAACAATTGATAATAATACACTATCAGACAGCAGTACCATCAAACTAAACCAACAACTGATAATAGTACACTATCAGACAGCAGTACCACAAAACTAAACCAACAACTGATAATAATACACTATCAGACAGCAGAACTACAAAACTAAACCAACAACTGATAATAATACACTATCAGACAGCAGTACAACAAAACTAAACCAACAACTGATAATAATACACTATCAAACAGCAGTACCACAAAACTAAACCAACAACTGATAATAGTACACTATTGGACAGCAGTAACACAAAACTAAACCAACAACTGATAATAATACACTATCAGACAGCAGAACTACAAAACTAAACCAACAACTGATAATAATACACTATCAAACAGCAGTACCACAACACTGAAAGTTTTCAAACCTTACAAGTATATATATTTTTTGTTCCACGTTTTCTACCACTATTATTATTGAAGGCTACAACGTTCCACGTATATCTATAATAGAACAGCTAGAAACATGAGCTTAGATTAATTTACAAGAGAACGTAATGGTAATGTAGAATAATTCTTGATTATTTATTATCCACTACAAAACATCACACAACTGTGTCTAGATCAGGAACAGGTGAACATTAAACAGCTGAGCTAGTAAACAACATCTCTTAAGTCTATCAAGTTTATTACGGGCAACAATGTAAACATAGTGAATGAGGTCTTCAATAGGTTACCAACTCCATCCTAATGTATCATGTAATTTTTCCAAAGTGAGATTTACTAACTCCATGCTGACTATAAAGTCTCATCTGTTAATAAGGATGAGAGTCCAACATTCAGATCCGATGCAGTTTCAACTTTAATGAAAATTAAACAAGTGTTTCTTGAGCCACTGCATCCTACTTGAAAACAAACTATTCATAAACATAATTAAAGAAATCTCCTTGATCACGACAACTTTAAAGACACGACAGCAAGGTTTAGGAGTAAATCATCTGTTTAAGATATCGTGAGACTGTGGATAGCTTAAAGGTTGAATGTGAATCTATGATGCAGGAGTGAAATATCGTGATCACTAGGGTCTGGGATTTTAATTTTTTTAAATAAACTTGTTGATTTAAAAATATATATATTTTCATTATAATATAATGCAATGGAAACAAGACAAACTTGGTTTTAACTCCAGGAAAATGGAGATTTCCTTCCCATATTTGAAACTATCATACAAAAGTAGAGAAGAGGGATTGTCTAATATTCACAGCGATCACTTCATAATTGGTAGAGAAAGCAGTAAAATAGGTTGTTGTCAAAGCAGTAGATAGTGACTAAGATTTACATCCTCTATACATATATCTGTCCTTGTTTTAGCTTCACATAGTTTGTCCTCTCTCTTCCCTACAAAAAAGAAAAAATTAGAATTACTATTTCCAGCATTAACACTTTATATAATCTGAAAACTTTATATTTCTAATTTAATGATACACCAACCACAGAGAAGAATTCCACTGTTAACACTCACGAATTTCTTGGTTGCTTTGAATTTTCACAAAAAATTTGATTTATATCTTTACAAATATACTTGTGTTTAAGTCTGGCAGCAATAAAATGAAACTCAAAAAAAAACCACACACTAAACTGTGTGTCATGCAGGGTTATCATACTGAGGCAAGTATTTAAATTCAGAAAACAAAAATAAGTGACGTGAAACAAATCCAATTAACATGCCTTTCATCTTTTTACCTTTTGTTGTTGTTTCTTCTATCCATTTATGTTATCTGTAACAAACAGATTAAACAGATTAACTGTGTAGCTGCTCTGACAACCTCAACTACTACAAGTTTATTATTGAAATATTATGACCAAAGTTAAACTTGAGACCAAATCTGACTATTACCATAGTTCCTCTGCCATTAGGGAAGTCCCAGGGAACATCATAAGCAGCATCGCCAGCACGGCTGTCGCGAGACACCTCGGAAGGAGGAACGTAAGTGAGTCGTTGCTGATAGCTGACGTAGAGTTGTGCTTTTCGGCCTGTTAGCGAAATAATGTTTTTATTAGTATCCCTATTAATGACGTGTTCCATATCCATGTATTTGAAGAAAGGTTTATAAGCCTAGTGTTGTTAAAACATGTGCTTAAGGTACTTACCTTCATTATAATGTGTTTTCTTCAGACAAGCCCAAGCTATAATGATCACACACAGAATTACTGTAATTGAAGCAACGACGGGTACAACAAAGTATAAGCGGAAGTAGAACGGCGTTTCTAGTACAACAGGTTCATAACCAGGAACTCTCGCTACGAAGTAAATATACAAAGTCAATATGTCTAATGATGTTAAAATTTAAAATACAGCTTTGTACACATAGCTAAATTAATATTAAATGGAAAAATCAAGGAAAAAAAATCACATTTTTGGGAATATATTCTGTTTTCTTATAATAAATAATTTACATCTACAATAAATTAAGCAAAACTTAACAGAACCAATTCAGTAAAAGTAAGTTACTTTCGTCTGTTTACTATCCAACACAAGTTGTTTAAATGTACTAAACATTACCAGTATGTC
>NW_013681209.1:2520-4445 GCF_000517525.1 Limulus polyphemus | reverse complement strand
AAAGTTGTATTCAGAAAGAATAAACCAGTTTTATTTAAGAAAGTACTTGTATCGGTAAAGTTTCTTCGGAAAGAATTTTTACGGAAAATTAACTAACGACCGGAGGCGTAACAATATGATTCAATATACAAGTTTCACTTACTCAGGTAAATTCACAAGCTTATGAAAATCTCGTTTCTGAGAAATTGAACATATTTTTCATCAACATCAATGCGACATTAGGCAAACTTTGTCTTCATTACGTGTCATATGGGAACCCACAAACTTATATTTCTATAACAATAACATTTTGAAACATGTATCACGTTTTCCCTATCTACACTCAATAAATCTACTGAATGTTATTTCCATTATAGCAAGCCTCACTAGCAGGTATAACCCATGATAAAGATTAGAGACTAATCAAAATAAATATTTTACCTGAAAAAAAACATTCTTGAATTGCTATAGCCATTAGAAGTAGTCATGTGGTAACAGCAATGTATAAGCCTGGGATATTTTACTTCCTAATACAATTAATGTAACATATACCAGAGTCCTTAATACAGTAGAGTTTTCATAAAACAGAGGCGTCGCTAGGCTCTAACACACGAGGCCCGTGCCCCGATTTTATTTGACAGTGCACCGAATCCCCAGTTGGACGAGTTGGGGTCTTGAAAAATCAGAATACAAAAACCATGATGGAAGATTTTCGCGCCTATGGGCCCGAGCACCAAATATTTTAAGTACCTAGTGATGCCTCTGGATGTACACATATTTTCTGAGAGAGAAAAAAAGTATATTGAGAAATGGAAAAAAAAAAAAAACGTTTACAATACACATTATGATCCACAAGATTTACTCGAGTGTGGATCCTGTTTACTTAATAAAGTTAGGCTAACTATAATATATATGATTTATATTAAGTAAGTCTCAACACCTATAACGCTAAAAATCTAGTTTCTATACACGTGGTGATCACAGCACAGATAGTCCATTGTGTAGCTTTGCGCCGTACGACAAACAAACAATAAATAGATTTATAATAATACATAAATAAATATTAAACATATAAAATTTAAATAACACATTAAAATATTTACTATATAATAATGTATATTTTGAATATTCGTACAATTTTCTTTTAATTTTAAATAATCATAATGTTTTATTTTAAATTCGTGTATATATATTATGACCAGTAACTAATATGTATAAATGAAAAACTTGTTACGTTAGGTAAGAAAACATAAATGAAAAATATATATATATCTGCGAGGTCTGCACGAATTACTCGTGAATTATTTAATTCATTTACTGAACTTAAGGTACGTGATCGTCGCATAATTCAGCTTTCTTTTCTTTGTATTATTGCTTGATACAACTGCATTTGCAATTCCGTCATTCTAGACGGAAAAAAAGAAACTTAAATTTATTTTGTATTTCTTGTGGTGGTTATAATGTCGGACAAATGGACCGAGCTCGTAAAGTGTTAGGATAGCGAAAATAACAGATAAAATGTAAAATTTTACTCAAAAAAGTTTTGATATTCGTTCAGAAGGTTCTACAAGTTATGCAAATAAAATCTCAAAAGTGTAAGATGAAAAATATATTTTAATTTTTACATGAAAATCATCTTGCACTCATATTAGTCAAACTCTGGCTCCATAAATTCACAGACAAATCTTTAGTAAACATATTTGATTAAACAATGTGATTTTGTGTGTGTAGAAACGACTTGTCATGTTTACTTAGAGCTTGCAAAATTTCGTGAAAATATACTAACTATATTAATATTTATCGTATGCATACTTTCATAGTTACCTGTGGTTTTATGCTTGGTCAAAATGACCAATCCCATGTAGAGATGGCTAATAAAGATATTGTATGGTTGAACGACTTTGACCCGAAATTGACGGGCAGTTAACATACGAGTTCATCAAATG
>NW_013681209.1:0-2101 GCF_000517525.1 Limulus polyphemus | reverse complement strand
CATCAAATGACAGGGGTGCAAACAGCATGTTTTCAGTTAGTTTTGAAAGACTTCAGTATGCATGCATTACAAGTTAGCGACAGCAATTTATCTTTTCATGACCGTAGCATGACTTGCTACTTAATTTTCACATAGAAACACTTCGTAGTCTTTGAACCAGAACACGTTACAATAATTATTAAACACCAGACTACCACCACAAATGCGTACATTAAACACAATGGCATGCTAAAAATGCATATGTATTTTCAAAACGCGTAATTAATGCAAGATTTTGAGTAACAGCATGGCTGTTTCAGGTTCATTAAAAAAAAAAACAGTTATATGTGTCTCAAATGTTGAGTTCATATATAAATCTTTACCAAGAGATAGTAATCGAATTTTATTTGGAATATTATTATGTAGTTTTGGTGCTTGATACAGATAATTTGATCTGAATATTTCCCTTTATACTTTAGGAATTTGTAAATGCTCGATCTTTTCCGTTCGTGTTACTTTTTTTTTTCATTTTTGCCAAAGTCACATATCTTTGCTAATTCTAGTTAAAGTTTTAAAAACATAAAATTTTGGAAATAAACACTCTCCGATATTTTTCTCTTAATTTTGTATTAAAATACGAACTTTTTTTTCTATCTTTCAAAAACATTAAGACTATGAACTTTGAAATTTTCCAAATAATATATGTTTGTATTATAATGTGGTAACATACTTCTTAAATATATATATACAGTTTGTATGTTTCTAGGCATTCACAAAGCTACACAATGGGCTATCTGTGCTCAGCCCACCCTGGGTATTGAAACCCAAGGTTTCTAGCGTTTTAAGCCTGCAGACATGCCGCTGTGCCACTGGGGGGCTACAAAATCTGTGTAAAATGTTAGAATTTTTTCAATTATTTGTTGTCGAGTATTTTTTTGTGTATTAATTTAGTTTAGTTTGACAAAATTACATAGATAATTTCTATACTTTTAAATTAAACTAATTCATTATGATCTTGGTATTTTTTTATATATTATTGGATTATTTTCAATCACTTGTTTTTATTATTTTGCAGGAAATCTCATGGAAACTGTTTTCTTGTCACTTAATCAAACGATATGTATATATATATATATAAATGAACAAGACAAGTCCAAAGAAAAAACAAAATAAATTAAAAACGCTACATAAATTAAAAGGATCTCCAGTGTACAGGGTATAAACAACTTGGCATTACTTTTATGCGGATGAACACCTTATCGCATATAAAGGCTCGTGTAAAGTCTGAAAATTGGTGGTTAAATTGGACTTAACTAGTGGTGGTTGGGAGTTATATTAGTTAGCTTAGATAAGTTGGTTAGACTTTTATAACTCTATACTAGTATAATTTATCTACTCTACTACTAATTAAGTTAAATTAGTGCCTTACTACTATAATGGGGGCTGGAATGCCAACCTCAGAAGGTAAGTTTATCTTACTTACCCCCCAGTGGTAGTACCTTATTTCTTTTTCTTTTCTTTTACTTTGGAGAGCAGTCACCTCCCCACAACTGTCTGCAGGCAGTGAAGGGTGATATAGATGTGGGACGTTGTGGGCTTGAGCACCCACATCTTACTCTCCTAACTTGAGTTTCGTTTGATGATCTTATTTGATTCTTTTATCAATTTCTTCATGTGAGACTAGCAAGTGGTTACGACTGATAGACGGTGTACCCCTACCGCAATGTGGATCCTACTTTCGCAGTCGCCTTCAAAATCCACGGCACATTTTATATCCCACATTATAGTCTGTACTCTGGGGATCCTTTTAATTTATGCAGTGTTTTTAATTTAATTTTGTTTTTTGTTTGGGCTTGTTTTATCCACTTAAGTGTCATTTATCATAGGTTTGGATTTGCTGTTTTTAACGCAGTCCTTCCGTTTGATTTTATTTTGCTTAGCTGTTTAAGTATTAACTTTCTGTACACACACACATATATATATATATATCATACCACTTCTTTAAATATCTTAAAGCTTATTATAACCTCATTATCAAAGTTCCATTATAAATTAATGCTGAATCGTCCACAAAACTAAATACTTACCCATTAAACTTAATTTCACAGAAATCGTGTAAATA
>NW_013681208.1:0-4026 GCF_000517525.1 Limulus polyphemus | reverse complement strand
AATTTTGATGTTTATAAGTTAGGCCTGAGTATTTTACTGGACATTAGATAGAAGAAGCCTCAGTCGCAAACAGAATGTATGTGTGACTGTAAACATGCCTTGTTGTTATAATTTTGATGTTTATAAGTTAGGCCTGAGTATTTTACTGGACATTAGATAGAAGAAGCCTCAGTCCCAAACAGAATGAATGTGTGACTGTAAACATGCCTTGTTGTTTTAATTGTGATGTTTATAAGTTAGGCCTGAGTGCCAGATAGAAGCATTTGGCTAAATTATATTTGTTACCTCGTACTTTTATTCACTAGTCACGTTGTAGTTTTGTTTTGTGATGTTGGCCACACAGAATCGGGTATCTTAATAAGTTTTGTGTTCACTAAGAAACCCATTATTATAATATATTAACGTTCTTGGCGATATGTATGCCACTTCTCCTCAGGCTATAGACTATACTCTCTCCATTCCTGTTCTCATCCCGCATACAAAGCACTCTTAACAATCACTTTCCACTTTTCCCCTTTTCACTCGTCCTACGTGAAACAGACAAACAGAATTGGGGGTGCTGGCGGGAGACAAACTTCATCGCCTTTTTACGATTTTTTTTATGTCATTCTACAGTGCTCTCAAGAATCTAGTCTTGTGCATAGACGCTAGCTACAGGCGTTTTGTTGGTTGGTCAGAACGGTTACTAAAAAACCTAGTCACCAGGTTCTGGTTTAGCACGTGTGGTATTAATCGCGGATATAACATTATTATTACAGGTACAATAATACTCCAGTACAGTTGGTCTGAAACCATACACGAGCAGCGTGGGCAGAATTCTTCGGCGTGTAATTGTTGCTTTTTGAACACTTAATCACAGTAATCACTGTGATACATTGTAACGACAGCTGTTTACACTCTTCGAAAGGACAAGCGTTTAGGGGGCCTGAGCAACCGGACGGGACCCAGAAACGCCTAATTACGGTGTCTGAATGTATGACTGTTTAGACTGGACTGAGATTCTGGAACACACTCTAGAACACAACCAATGTTCAGAGGTTAAAAAAGTTATCCTGAACGTTTCGACGTCAAACATGTGATAAGCTAGACTTTTAACACGGAACTTCAAAACCTAAAAACTTTTATCCAATTCTGAACTAACAACAGATTGTAAGTTAGAATAATTACAGTAACACGTTATTGTTGGCGTAATGTATGTAGATTTGTGTTCAAAGACCTATGTTATTTGTCACCGTAATGGTTCTTTTATTGTAAAAACTACTATTTAAACTACGTTGTTGACGTAATGTATGTATATTTGTGTTCAAAGACCTATGTTATTTGTCACCGCAATGGTTCTTTTATTCTGAAAACTACATTTAAACTACGTTGTTGACGTAATGTATGTAGATTTGTGTTCAAAGACCTATGTTATTTGTCACCGCAATGGTTCTTTTATTCTGAAAACTACTATTTAAACTACGTTATTGACGTAATGTATGTATATTTGTGTTCAAAGACCTATGTTATTTGTCACCGCAATGGTTCTTTTATTGTAAAAACTACTATTTAAACTACGTTGTTGACGTAATGTATGTATATTTGTGTTCAAAGACCTATGTTATTTGTCACCGCAATGGTTCTTTTATTCTGAAAACTACTATTTAAACTACGTTGTTGACGTAATGTATGTATATTTGTGTTCAAAGACCTATGTTATTTGTCACCGCAATGGTTCTTTTATTCTGAAAACTACTATTTAAACTACGTTGTTGGCGTAATATATGTAGATTTGTGTTCAAAGACCTATGTTATTTGTCACCGTAATGGTTCTTTTATTCTGAAAACTACTATTTAAACTACGTTGTTGACGTAATGTATGTAGATTTATGTTTACAGACCTGAGTTATTTGTCACCGTAATGGTTCTTTTATTCTGAAAACTACTGTTGAAACTACGTTGTTGACGTAATGTATGTATATTTGTGTTCAAAAACATACGTTATTTGTCACAGTAATAGTCCTTTTATTGTGAAAACTACTATTTAAACTACGTTGTTGACGTAATGTATGTATATTTGTGTTCAAAGACCTATGTTATTTGTCACCGTAATGGTTCTTTTATTCTGAAAACTACTATTTAAACTATGTTGTTGACGTAATGTATGTATATTTGTGTTCAAAGACCTCTGTTATTTGTCACCGTAATGGTTCTTTTATTCTGAAAACTACTATTTAAGCTACGTTGTTGGCGTAATATATGTAGATTTGTGTTCAAAGACCTATGTTATTTGTCACCGTAATGGTTCTTTTATTCTGAAAACTACTATTTAAACTACGTTGTTGACGTAATGTATGTAGATTTATGTTTACAGACCTATGTTATTTGTCACAGTAATAGTCATTTTATTGCGAAAACTACTATTTAAACTACGTTGTTGACGTAATGTATGTAGATTTGTGTTCAAAGACATATGTTATTTGTCACCGTAATGGTTCTTTTATTCTGAAAACTACTATTTAAACTACGTTGTTGACGTAATGTATGTATATTTGTGTTCAAAGACATATGTTATTTGTCACAGTAAATAGTAGTTTTCAGAATAAAAGAACCATTAAACTACGTTGTTGACGTAATGTATGTAGATTTGTGTTTACAGACTTAAGTTATTTGTCACCGTAATGATATTCTGTTTAATTTAAGTTTCTCATCTTAACTATTTTAAATTATGTTACTTAAAGAAATATATTTTGTGCTTCTGGTAATACCCCTGACGTAAAAATGTACAATCTTACAGAGTTAGAATTATGACGTTAAATCGAGAGAAAGCCGCGTCATCCAAATAAGCTGTGTAAACCAGACATTTGAAGCTTTACGTTATAGAAAAGAAGAACGGTGTTAGGGTTAATGGTTAGTCTAATACTGGTAACTTGTACATATAATAGTTTTATAGTCCTAGATAACTTTCATTCACGTAGCTGCACTACTGACTGATGTTTCACAGTTTGTCTGTTTGTTGACAAACTAACGCGATGATTTACCTGTGCTTTGGCAACTAGAGAGTTCTAGCATTGGAAGACCTCAAACCAAGGGGGGTGGAGTCTTATTCAATAAGATGAATATAAAACATACAAACAGTTAAAAACTACACCTACAATGTACTCATGTTGGACAGAACTGTTTGTATATTTTGAAAGATTCTCTTAAAAAGTACACCTACAATGTACACCCACACACCCATATATATTAAGGGGAGGGAGACGCTTATTCTTTCGATTAGCGTTTGAAGATGAAAACATTTTTTTTTATTATTATTATTTAATCGCATGCTAGTGTCGGTAGTTCAGGGATGATTGACGTCAAGAATGTGGGGCAACGTTCACCCTGAAGGCAGACAGATCTTATTTGTAAGCCACGCATGTTACTGTGGGTCATTCATGGGAGATATGGGGAAACTCATGACAAGAAATTTACCTATATAAAGCAGAAAGTTTAACCACACGAACTACAGGGTTGTAACGTTAAGCGGAGAATAATAACATATTAACGGACTACAGGGTTGTAACGTTAAGTGAACAATAATAACATATTCACGAACTACAGGGTTATAACGTTAAGCGGACAGTAAGTTCATATTCACGAACTACAGGGTTATAACGTTAAGCGGAGAATAATAACATATTAACGGACTACAGGGTTGTAACGTTAAGCGGAGAATAATAACATATTAACGGACTACAGATTTGTAACGTTAAGTGAACAATAATAACATATTCACGAACTACAGGGTTATAACGTTAAGCGGAGAATAATAGCATATTAACGGACTACAGGGTTATAACGTTAAGCGGAGAATAATAACATATTAACGGACTACAGGGTTGTAACGTTAAGCGGAGAATAATAACATATTAACGGACTACAGGGTTGTAACGTTAAGTAGACAATGATCAGATATTCACGAACTACAGGGTTGTAACGTTAAGTAGACAATAATAACATATTCACGAACTACAGGGTTGTAACGTTAAGTAGACAATAATAACA
>NW_013681207.1:2058-4528 GCF_000517525.1 Limulus polyphemus | reverse complement strand
TTTGGAACTATCCACTCCTAGTGGCACATTTTGGACCAATATTTTTCCTAGTAACACACATTGAAACTATTTGTCACAAGCAGCACACTTTGAAGCTATCCACCCTAGTAATACTACTTGGAACTATTCCGTTCTAGTAAGGCAACTTGAAACTATCTGCTCCTAGTGGCGCACTTTGGAACTGTCTGCATTCTGGCGTCACTGTATGAAACTATGACGTCACGTGAGCTTCCAGACTCAAATATTACCTCCATAGGACTGAATTATTGCGATAATATGTTAAAGGACGTTTATCCACAACTGTTTCTCTGTCTTTATTACTGTCTCATTTTCTTTATCAGTTGTAGTGTACGTTCGTAAACAGTTTCCTTATCGTGTCATTCCTGCTTAATTTCGCTGAGAAACATTAAACATTCATACTGTTTTATTCGAGAACTGAAATGGTGCCAAGCAGAAAACTATTCTTTACAGAAGGCTATGTTGAGAACAGTATGCAGTAAAATGAGAATATTGAGTTATAAATTTTCCAGTAGATTAATCATCTTAATAAGTTAGTTTTTATATTCTTTTATAATAATTACAAATAAAACAAATTTTGTTTTCTTGTGAATACTTAAAATTTTCATTATGAGCAGGTCCTTTTTATATTAGGTAGGGACGTATTCTTATGTTACACATTTTCGACCGTGGGCCTAAATTATTTTTGAGAGCAACTTCACTTTTTATTTGGAAGTCCCTTTCCGCAAAATGCTAAGTTTCTATATGTTCTTCTTTTGTTTCCTCGAATTTTATCAATCGAGATTTCTTTTTGACTTCATTTGTAACCTCCTTTTGACTAGCAATGAATTCTTCTTTTTTTCCTCTTCTTTTGAAGTTATTATTATAAAGTTTGAATTTGTTTGTTTCTTTATTGTTAAGTACAAAGCTATGCAATGGGAATCTAATGCTGAGTTTAACGTCATAAGTCAAGAGACTTGCCGCTAAGCCAATGGGGAACTTAGGCTATGAAATCTTTATTATTATATATTTCATATTATAATTGAATTATGATAATATTCCTCAAAATTCTTATTTTTACAATGAGTGAGGCTCTGTGTGAGGATACTGACGGCATGTGCCTCGTACTAACTCTGTTGTATTGCTCCCAAGTTTGTATATAGTCCTTTTTTATATGAAATTAGTTAAGTAACATTAACTATATTTTCAGTACTTGTATTTTGTATTTATGGCAAAGCTAATAAAATTACCTACTATTGTCCCTAATTTCGAACTATTGACCAGAGGGAAGGCAGGCAGTCAGCAGCACCCAACTACCCACCATCCACACTAAAGGACTGACTGTCACTTTTATAACGCACTCACAACTTAAAGCGCTCTACCATACGGCCATCCGGAGCCTATTTATTTTAGTTATTTTTTATTATTTATAAACGTTAATATGCAGCACATGTATCGATAATTAATCACATTAATTCCACATAAATTCAAAAAGTGTTTGACTATTCAGTAGGGCCGAGCGCGGTAAGCGCGTCGGACCTTGGATTTGTGGATCCATGTTCACGTCTTGTTACCACCAAAAATAGAAAGATATCGTGTTCCGTACTTTGAGGCCGTGTGCGCGTTATAAGGGTGATGGTCAAGTTCCTGTATTCGGTCAGACAAGAGTAGTCCAAGAGTTGGTGGTGGATGCTGTTGGTTAGCTGCCTTCCTCTAGGTCTGTCGCTTCAAAATCAGGGAAGGCTGATGTGGATAGCTCTTGAGCAGCTTTGTGCGATAAATAAAATAAATAAAAAGACGACATAAATTTACGTACATTATACCCAAATGATTTTGAATATGCAAATCAGCATGTTGCGTGACAATCACAGCCAATCACAGCCGATATATAGTCGTCGGTGGAATAAATCGTATCAGAAATACATTTTGAAATTGTCCGGCGCTCCTAAGTAGTGCGATGTCACTGAAAATTGATAGATCTGGGAAGGGTGTGTATCAGCCCTTTCTAACACAAAATATCCATACACCCAGAGAATGAAGATGTGTTCAGACCGTGGATTTAGAATTTACAAGATTAGGAAAATAAAGGAATATGGATTACTTTGGGATACTAGGACCATCCATAAAGAGACTTACAATAAGTTGTATCCCAGCTGTGGTAAACAAAGTGTAGTAATTTGTAACAGGTAAAAACATATAAACTAAGATCAGTGGCAAAAGCCGCTCATGTGTCTCGGGCAACAGTATGTAACATAATTAGGAAGGACCTTCATCTGAAAAACAAAACAAGTCATGGGTACCAGGCTGTTTTCACGACATATTTAAGAAAGGAAGACTAACTGAAGAAATTTAATGAATAGCACCTAGCTAGGATAAAATGATAGTGTGTTGTGATACATGAATAAGGAATAATACCTAGGTGCACACCCTCAGAGTCCACTTAGTATGGGTGCAAAATTTCAGGTTTCTAGGT
>NW_013681207.1:0-1557 GCF_000517525.1 Limulus polyphemus | reverse complement strand
ATTATTATTATATATATATATATATATATATATGTGTGTGTGTGTGTGTATGTGTGGACCACAACTTTTTCAGACCTATTAATTTTTATTGGTCAAAAACATGTTACAGGTAATTAGAGAAAAACTGGCATGTTATACTGATCGTAGTTGATGTTATGTTTTTACAAATAAATTTATATCTAGGACAGTAGTTCAAGCCAACAGTTAGTGTTTCTGTGTTTCCTAAAGCAAAGTATATTATATATTCATTGTTACTTTTATTAACAGTATTTGTTAACTTGTTTGATATTTAGAATGTTATTTTTCATTATTACTTTACTTTTATTATATGGATTGTTCCGCATATATGTATTTAGGACTAACATATGTTTTCTAAGCTGGTGAACCTCCCGAGATGTTATTGGGATTACAACCGAAATATATCTTTAATAGCTAGGTACCCAAATGATGAAACTGGCGATTGTTCAACCTATTATTTAATTTTGATATCTTTATTATTCTTAACTTTGTTTAACGCCAACTGGAGTTTATTATGAGACATTTCTATAAACGTAAATAAAATCTCGACCTATATCTCCAGAATGTAACTTTATTAGCTCAATATTTCGCTATTACAGCTTCGTTAGGAGCTATCGATAGCTTACAAGTTCCTTAATCCAATTAAATTTAAATCTAAAACAGGGGGGAATATTAGCCTATTAATCTGGTATAGATTCATAAATGACGTATTTGGAGTGTGGAACACTGATTTGCAGTCTCTTTTTAGTTTCCATGAGTTCTTGAATTCCGTTCACCCACTCATAAAATTTACACTTGTTTATACCATACCAGGTAGAAATTTACCATTACTAGATTCTACATTTCATTTCAGGAATGGGGAAATCATTACTGGTATCTTCAGCAAGTTATATACTAAATCTCTTTGTTTGTATTTCCATTCACATCATCCCCCTGCTGTAAAAAGAGGTGTCGTTATTGGCTACCTCCATAGGACTGATAAAGTTTATAATAACAATAAAATGTGGAAGGAGGCTATGGAAAACCTCATGACTTTTTAAAGAAAAAAATGACTATCCACAGGGCAGAAAAATTAAAGAATCCATTTTAATCATGAAAAATAAACCTAAATTGAACAAATACAAAGGTCGGCCTATAGTGTAGAGAAGTTAATGACATTTTAAAGATTTTAATGTGTTGAACTTTGGCGAAGTCTCTATACACAATTATAAGGATTGAAACATATGTTCAGACATTGTTTTATGTATGTACTGATATCATAAGATGGAAAAAATACTTACCAATACAAATGTAAATAAATGTTTTAGATACGTAACATATTCTATTCTAAAGCCAACGATGTTAATAGTTTATTTATTGGTTTACATATTTTATTTATTTAGTATTGTGGGTTTGATTTGTCCTAACAATATACATTCAAGAATGTCTGATACTATTTGAATATAATATTGTTACGTATCTGCTCGTTTGTTAATTTCCGGTATAAATTATCCTCGAGGAACTTCAGCGATACAAGTCATTTCTTTAAATAAAACTAGT
>NW_013681206.1:3645-4692 GCF_000517525.1 Limulus polyphemus | reverse complement strand
ACTGCTACAGGTTATTGGGTTTTATGAAGTTAAAATTAAGAAAAACAAAGGAGGCGCTTTTTATTTAGTTTCTTTATTTTATTTAGTATTTAAGTGTCCGTGTATAAAAATGTTCCAAGTGGCACAGCGGTATGTACAACGCTAGAATCTGACTTTCGATACTTTATCGAACCTAGGCCTAACATAAGTTAAAGTTTTATAAAGTATGGCTTATATACAAGTGGGTTTACACATTTCGTTGTCTACGATTACAATTCGTTTGTATTGTGCTAGAAATGTTATATTTAAAGAAGTAGTGTTACGATAAAGATATTAATTTGGCCGGAAATGTTTTGCGGGTCTCTGCTAGTAAACATAATCCTATAGTTCCTGTTTATGTAATTTATGTATGTTAATTGTCTGTGTGTGTATCAAAATATAATGCTATACGCCCCTTTTTATGTATGATGTGAGGCAGTAAATTCTACTTTTGTTCTGTTATGGTTTCGTATCATGTTCATATATTAATCCTTCTATCGTTTAACTCAACTATTAAGTTTTAGTTATAATCAATGTTTAACTCACCTTCTAGCTAAAGCAAGTAGAATTTCAGTATGTTTGTATTAGGAAGATGACATGAGCTTCTCCTAGGAGAGGCGTACATATATTAATGTTGTGAAGGATTATGTAAATTAGCTAGTCACATGAGATGTAACTTCGTGATCTAACCACTAAAGAAATACCCTGTCTTAAGCTTAAACAAGCTAGTTCACGAGATACAATCCAAAGAAATTATTGCTGGTTGTTACTTGATATTGTTATTGATCTTGAAGTTATTTAAATTAGGAGTATTGTTTTTTGTTTGTTTTTTAATTAGGTTTTTCTTCTTCTGGTACTTTTTCCTGATTCATTTATTGGAATAATTAAAAACATTAATACTTATGTTGTATTGTTCAATAACGTTACTACCAAGTCCTGGCCAGGAACGTATTTGTTAACTTTGGTTTTGGTAAGTGATAAACTTCGTGTTCGAACTGTTTGAAAGTTATATTTTCGATATTTGTGGTT
>NW_013681206.1:0-2981 GCF_000517525.1 Limulus polyphemus | reverse complement strand
GTATTATCTATGGATCATACAATTGTTGTTCTAAGGACTAACAGAACTTAAACCAATTCATTTGAACCTTCCGCAAAAATAGAGAAAATAGAAATGTAAGAGTAATATTGTTCCACGGTTTTGTATCAGAGATACGTGTTTTTTGTGTTTACGGCTGTCCAATCATATAAGAAACTATTAGTCCTAAGCTATAGAGCAAATGTATTGTTGCAAGCTGTAATTTCATATATTTTTAATCTAGAATTTTCCTGGAAGACTCTTAACGTTAAGATCGAGAAAGTGCGTGAAAGGTAAGAATCGAGAAGCTTCGCGGAATATCTAGAAACAAATGCACGATATATATGAGTAATCAACGATGATGGAGTTGAGTTAGTTCTTAGTCATAAAATAATTATTCACCGATAGAATTGAGAGTTATTATGTTTATTTTGCTGTTCAGTTACTCGATCAATTAGAGATGAAATTCTACAAGTACGTTTATAAATAAGTTAGGTCAATATTGGTTTCGGAGTTTAAATTGAAACGTTTTTGTAATTAAAATTAGGCATACAAGTGAACATGGCTGCAGTAAACGTTTATTGAAGAAATACATTAAAATTGTTATCATTATATAGATTAAAATTGGCAATATCTTATTAAACATTGCAAAAAACCCACCTTATAATAGAACACATTACAACACAGGTGGTAACTATGAAATTATTTTGATGAAAATATAATAGATCTCAGAATAAACTTCAACTTTCAAAGGAGAACATAACTTTGTGTATCCTTTTATTTCTGTGAGAAAAACTACATTAAGTACTGATTAGGTATGTGAGGTGAAATTGTTCAGATAATCCTTTTCTCTGTCTTACATTGAATTATTTTAATCAGACTCTGAAAACAGTGCTTTTCTAAATGATATTTTTCAAAACTACTTTCACTGTTTCCATATCTCTGAGTATTATTACAGAGATATGTATTCACTTTACGTGCAAAGCAAACAACAGGCTATGTTGTTCCCGCGGCAGGGACCGAGACTCGAATTTTATCTTTATAATCCCCCTAGTTTACCGCTGAGCCATAAATACTGTATACACTTTACACAACAGATATTGTTTTAGTAATTATTAATAACAACACAAGTCTCTTTGCTTTACACATTCTTACCTTGTAAGATATGTTGTCCTGAATTAAGCCCACAATCACTCTGCTGATGACATGAACAGCTCCAGCTACAGAACCAGTGATGGATGGAAACGTATCGTCTTGTATAAACGTCTGTCCATATGTCTGAAAAACAGTAAGAAAGTAGTTTTGAAGTATAAAAGAACTTTCTTTCGCCACTCCAGTGAGAGTGTCTCAACACAGTCCTGGTGTTGGTACTTAGTTTGTTACTACAAGTTCTTCTTATTTTATATTAGGTTTGAACATCACAATGAATGTTTTCATACATAATGTTTTGGTTCCATCCCGTATCTCAAGATGGCATATTATGAGAATAATATTTTTTTATGAAAATCGTTGTTTATAGAGTTATAAACTTTCAAAGGAGTCTTATAAAAAATAAATTATACCAAATGCATAAATTTACCTTATAATAAATATTCACAAACATAAATGGGTAAAAGGAACAAATACAAACTAGACCATTAGCATACAAATATTCGTCATTTACGTTGACATTGGCTGAATGTTCTTCCAAGGATGCACATAATTTTTCGTTAATTATTGTTGTTTTACAGTCCATGTCTTTCGTAATTGGTCCACTGAGTTTTTTGCTACTTGTTAAGCATTAGTTTGTTAACTGGATATTGTTTCTTCCTGTATTAGAAATATTAATACTATTGTTTCCTATGTGTAGAAACATATAATAAACCATATTGGAATATAGGCAAATCAAATTATCTTGATTGTTTTAAATTTCCAGACTAAGCGTTATTTTAAGCAATGTTGTTTTCTTAAAAACAAAACTCTATATTTCGGTTATATTAAAACCTGGCTAAGCTTTTTTAGATGAAAATGTTATAGTTTGATAAATTTTTCTACTCAACAATTATTGTAAGACAAGACTTGATTAGAAAATCAAGATAGGGTAAAGTACGGTGAGGACTTTGTGGGCCTGGTAACCTATCAAGAACCCTGAAAATGAAGCGGCTAACAAGGCTCTGGTAATATTTATGGTAAGTCTAGCAGATAGAACCAAACTCTGCAATACGTCCTGAGGGATTAATGGTTGAAATAGTTCCCATGGAAACAAAAATTATAAATGTCATCATTGGGCCACGAAAGCAAGAAACCACCAGAGAACATCAGGTGTAGTCACTTTTGAGGCAAAATGTCAAATCCTCATGAGGTGAATGAAGTCAGAAAGAAGGATGTATACCCTTTGTCAAGGATTTATTATATTTTGAATGTTCTACCTGTATTAAAACGGTTTTCAGCTTTGGATAATAAGAATGGATATTGGCAAATGTAAATCAAAGAAGCAAGTAGAGATAAGATAGCCTTTACTGTAAACTAATGGATTGTGGCAATTTTTTGCGTTACCATTTAGGTTAAGTAATACATCTTGTTGACTAACTAAATGTTGTACGAGACATAAGTCATTTCCATTATTAATTGTATGGAGAAAAGTTAAAATTTCGGCCAGATAATGTAGCATTGAATTGGTTTCCAAGTTAACATTTCAAAAAGCTATATAGCAAGACTGCTCATTAATTTTACACATCATCCTGGAGGGAACCTTGGAAATACTGATAATTTATCTCGAAGACCGTGTGTGAATAAAGAAAGAAAACATTGTAGAAAAAGAGAAGCAAAAGATAATAAAAACAACCAACCTTATCATTACGTGGAATGGACTTGGAATTATACTTTCCAAAATAATCCAAAACAACATAACCAACGACTTAAGAAGTTACAACACCTTCACACATGGAAAACAATGATTGTGGTGCGATGTGAGAATAACAGAGATGTTGGTACTGTATAACAAC
>NW_013681205.1:1711-4039 GCF_000517525.1 Limulus polyphemus | reverse complement strand
ACATTATTATTATGGTTTGTTTGTGGCTCCAATGGAAAGTAATATAATTTTTATTTTTTACCTATTTATGTATTTTTAATAATGACATCCCTGTTTTGAGAACAAAATCCCAGATTTGTGTATTGAAGATACAGCTTACAAAAACATATTTAACATGATTTAAACAAGTTATATCCAGCTGACTGTTTTTTATGATAGAATTTGTTTTACTGAATCATACTTTACTAAGCCTCTTTATAGTCATAACAAATTTATTAATTTTAACATAATCAGGATCAGTTGTATATATGAACTTTAAGAAAATGACCATTGAAATAATAACATGGAATATTTAAGCATACATTTACTTTTAGAAAACACTGCTCTGTATTTTTGTTATATAATAAAAGCTATTGCTGGATAGAAAGTCCAATAGTGTTTTTTCCAGAAATGGCACTCGACTGAAGCAGTCAGCATACTCTGTTTCTTTGCTGTATACGAGTACCATCCAATCAGTGGATGTACAGAAACAGTTTATGTATGATTGACAGATGACTTACTAATTATTTTATTTGAAAGTCAGATTGACAAATGAGAAATGTGTGCCCCCTACCCCCTTACCTCACCAGTGATGTGATAAATAAAAGGATACTAAGTACATTATCTTAATACATCATAAACATCAGTAGTACAAAACAGTTTTCCTTAAATTAACCCAGAAGTACAGTTTAAAATTTGGTTACCACCTGATACCTTAAGAAATATTGTCAAATGCTTTAAAGGGGGAGGTGGGTGATTGTTACTGTTTTCGTCACAATCTTTATGACTGACAAGATAGTTTTGTTTGACAACCACTAAAAAAGCACAAAGATTTAATACTTAGGTAGTATATAAAAAAATTTTGATAAAATTAGACAATATTAACAGGTGTAAACTTTTTAAAATTCAGTGATTCATAAGATATAGTTATAATTTAATCTAAAAATACCTATAATTTATAAATTACAAATTCCACCTATTTCAGACTTAGCTGTGTTGTACCTAACTCTGGATGTAGCATGACAGTTGTAAGGTTTGAATAGCATTTTTTTATTAAAAAAATTTATTCAACAAAATAATTGTTTGCAACATTATTTTCCTAAGGTAGAATAAAATGAAGTAGTTATTGTTACTTTTTTAAAAATGGTTCCATTTGCAATGATTTTGTGTTTCTTCTCAAGTTGAAAATTTACTTGAGACTCTGCTTATGTTTTGTACACATAACGAATATGTTTATCTTGGATTTTTAAAAATTTTCCACATTTTAACAGTGTCTCCTAATAACTCAGCTGTCCAATTCACAACAGATAATTCTTGTCACATACATTCAAAATTTGTATTTTTGAGAAGACACTATAGATATATTTTGTACACCATCTAACAACAGTTACTTTCTGACGTATTGATTGGTAGTGAATCAACAATGATATTTTGATTGTCTTTGTAACAAGATGTGTGTGTTAATAAACATTTAACCATAATTAAATATTGTTGTGTCTTCTGGTACAGAAACAGACAAGTGACATGTTCTTGTTTTGAGTTTTACAGAATACCAAAGGAACTGGAGAAGAGACCACAATGGATCTAGATGATTTGACGTGAATACTGACAGCCATCCAGCGTTGACTGCTTGTTATGTTAAAGGTAAGAAAAATATTTAATTATCAACAATAGTAGTCAGTGTTAATACTATTGTTAAACAGTTTCAGGGATTGTTTTATATAAATGTGGTGTACTTGTAAATGTGTAATAATTGTTGACTGGTAACAATAAACATTGTTTAACCATGACTTGGAACAACATAAAGTTAGACTTCTCTAAACAAATAATCTGTATAGCTTAGTTGTTAATAATTTCTGAACTGGCAATCAGGAGATAAGATAAATACCTGACCAGAAGTTGGGCCCTTTACATAAATAATATTGATAGGGAACCATGACTGAACAAAAGGATCTTGGTATAGTAGTCGATAAGTCACTCAAGTCATTGACACAGTGCTCTGTGTTTAATAATATTGTTAAACAGTTTCAGGGATTGGTTTATATAAATGTGGTGTACTTGTAAATGTGTTTAAATTGTTGACTGGTAACAATAAACATTGTTTAATCATTACTTGTAGTAACATAATATTTGATTTCCATAGACAAATAATCTGAATATCTTAATTGTTAATAATTTCTGAACTAGTAATCAGAAGATCGGATAAATACCTGACCAGAAGTTGGGCCTTTGTTGTTTATTTACATAAATAATATTGATAGGAACCATGAATGAACAAAAGGATCTTGGTATAGTAGTCGATAAGTCACT
>NW_013681205.1:0-1701 GCF_000517525.1 Limulus polyphemus | reverse complement strand
TACTTTACATAAACCCAACTTATTAAAGCTTGGTTAAACTTTAATTTGCATACAGCATCAGGCTACATGCTTGGTCTTCTCATCTGTGGTGAGATCCACAGATATAAAAGCTATAGTTAACTCTACGAATATAATATATAGTTTTTATATAATAATAAATAAAGGCTGTCAGAACAATGGGCTGTTAACGTTTTACTGTTACTAGTACTAGGAGCATTATAACTTATGTCAAGAAAGAGAAAAATGGATATTCTTCATAACTACTAAGCCCTGTGAATATCATATGAGTATCATTTTCAGGCTTCAGTGATCATGATATTAATAGCTAACAAACATAAATGTGGTTTGTATTTATAAGAAACTGAACATCATTTGGATGTAAACAAAACTATAATGAATAGCATGAAACTTTGGTAACTTTTTTCAAAAGGAACTAACTTATTAAGAACAAAAAGCTAAAGTACTATTAAAATTTATTAATAGTGACTGAAGCGTTACCTTCTGTGGGGTAAAATGAAAATGTTGGCCTTATTTTGAATTTTGTTTTTTGTAAACCGTCTTCATCTTTATTATTTAAGAATTGTACTTCTTCTTTATACTTTTTTTTCTAAAATAATATTATTTAAATAAATTAAAACTTTACATGAAACTTATACTTGTTATACGAAAAACCCGTGATGTTAAACTTATATAATTATTATATATATTTATTGTGTGTAAAATGTTCCTGAGAAGGAAAAATAACCTTTTTCTAGATAACCTGCTATCTAGTGATTGTAGTACTGACGTGTGAACATGTGATTGACAAGATGGTGTAAAGTTTGAAATGTATCATTTCGGCTGTGAATTTTTGTCCATATGTTAAATTAAGTTTGTTAATTTAGAAAAGCTACAGTATAAAAATGTGTCAAACAAATAAGAATTTGTGTTTTATTTTGTTAAAATAACATTTTGGAGAAGTCGTTCAGAAAACTGGATCACATTTAATGAACAAAGGTTCAATGCCATTACGATTTCTGATTCAAAGCTTCCAAAAGATTCTATATAGAGTACTGTAGGTAATTCTGTGTAATTACACCAAACTTATCTTACTGTAGTTTACAGGTATGATATTTACAAATATGATGTAAAGGACTAATGAAAAATTTGATCCCTGTGGGACTGCTGCTGTAATGTTTATTGTTTTTGACGAAGAATTAATGTAGTGCTCTTTTATTAGCTTCCAAACAACTTCAAGAAAATATTTAAACTTTGATTTTGGTGTAATCTATTATACAGAAAACTGTATATGAAATTGCATCAGCATTACTGCCATCTCTTGATGAAAAATATAACCTTAATGAAATCGGATAGCTTTTACCGCCATCTGTTATCTTGAAATCTAACTATTTCATGTTATTTGTTGTTTATTATCGTTACAAATTGTGATAATAGATGGCGTTCTTTTTATGAACTTCAATGAATATTAGCAAGAAAATATTGTTACAAAAATATTTATTAACTACAACTATACCAGATTAATCTCTATATTACCTACTATTTTCAAGAGAATAAATAAAATTATATCGAAATCTTTGACCCTTGTAAATAAAATATGAAAATTGTATGTCAGTAGTCCTTAAATATCTTTAAAAAGTTTTAATTAGTGATTAAACAATCCATGTTTAACACCAGCCATCATCGTGTGGCTGCTTTAAGTGG
>NW_013681204.1:3152-4914 GCF_000517525.1 Limulus polyphemus | reverse complement strand
CGGCTTGGATGGGTAATGAAGAGAAACTTTAATATAAGTTTAACATAACAGCAAATGTACAACGTTTCGACAAGGTTTTATCATCATCAGGTACTTCAATCTTACGTAACAATACTGGTTAAGGCGTTTACATACACACATATATTGTTGATTCCTGCAATTACAAGGTTGGTCAAATGGACCAAGCCTGCATACTGTATTAGAGTAGAGAAAATTACAAATGAAGTGGACTGGAAAAACTTTTTATGTTTATTTAGAAGGTACTAGAGGTTATGTAAATAAAAATATTAAAACTGTATAATACAAAAATATTTTCATGTTAAAATGAAAATACTTTTTGCTCAGATTACTCAGTGTCTAAGACTCTGAATTTGAGTCCTTAGTAAAAGTACTCAATTAAAAAATACTTTTTTCTACAAAACTTGCAATGTTTACTAAAACTCGCCAAATTTTGTGAAGATACACTAAAATAAATAATATTTATAGTTTCATTGTTACATGGTAGTTATAAGGTTGGTCAAATTGACTACACTTGTGTTTATTTCTTACAGTCTACGGAAAAAAAACAAAAAAATTTGATTCCTTTCATTTATAATTTGTCAGTTTGAAACACTTTCAGTTTTTAGATATTACTGTATTCAATATATAAGCAATTTTATTGTAAAAAATGTAGATTTAAAGTTAATATTTGAAAAAAAATAGATAAAGTGAATTATATGAAAGTGGCTGTTGTTTAAGTAGTAAGTTACTAGAAATATTTATAAATGATGCTCCATTTTTAAATATTTTTTCAATATTAAACAAAGATTTAAAATCACAAACTTGTAACTTTGTTGTTTCAATATACAGAATTTAAGAAGTACAAATACAGTGTGTGTATCAGTTTTAAGTTCTCATCAACATCATGTATTATACTATACAGACAAATCATTGATGACAAATAAAGTTGTTTTAACGAGGACAAAGCTGTAACTGTTCAGTTACATAATACTAATATATTGCCTGGTTTATAAATGAATTTCACATTCACCAATATCAGATTTTTAGAACAACATATCTTCAGTGTGATATTGTTGCTAAATAGATTATACTTTCTCACACTCTCTAATATGTTTATATGTTGAATGCCATATATATATAGTTTTGCAGCAATATCAAATCATCATCTTGAAATACAAGATCAGTAAAGATAATGTCAAACATAATTGTAAAAATAACACCACTGGAAATCATAATACTTGGTTCTGGCTAACAGCCATGGCTGATGCACAAGAAAATGCCCATTCACATATGAAAATTAAAAAAAATGTTTCCTTTGGTTTTCAATCTGATGTGCATGGAAATCTTGCTGGTAATATGGAACCAACTTGACATAAAAACCAGTTGAAATACAAATAAAAAACTACAAGCAGCAGTATTAAAACATCTATAGGATTGTCATATGGACTTGTTTACTGATGTCAAAGGAACAACAAGAGATAGTGAGGTTAGACAGCTGATGGCATTAAGGAGGGATTTGTGGATATGTTGGAAAACTGGAATTTGAGCTGCAAGTTCATGACATGTTACAGTATACAATTCTTTAAATAATAAAAGAGTATTTATGTAATATACTTGTATTCCTTGCTTTAGTTGGAATTTAGACTTGCCAATAAACAAAGGGTTTGCATTTCATGAATTGCTGATAAAAATAAATGTAAAAGAACACTGCAGAAAAAAACAGGTTGATTAAAATCTCTCTAATCATCAAATCATATATAAT
>NW_013681204.1:0-2268 GCF_000517525.1 Limulus polyphemus | reverse complement strand
TGGAGAGCTTTTCAACTATAGCTGGTGGGAATTTATTGGTGTGAATAAATGAGTGCTTTATTTTACTTTTTTTGCTTTATTTGTTACGTGTAAGGCAAGACACACTAGAATACATACAGAGACTTGCTATTAAAGCAAAGAAAATATACATTATAACAAAGAAAGTGAAGAGAGACCATGGAACCAATCAGGACACATCCCTGAGAAACAAAAATTTGGGAGATTTATATAAAGTGAGATCGAGAAGATAAACAGATTGAAATATGGACCAATGAACGGGTAAGAAAAGATTGGAAAACAGAACTCATTAAGTTGCTTAAGAAGGGGGACCCCTGGCAATTGCACCAACTGACGAGGCTATAACACTCTTCAGTCATATTATCTTTACCAATATCAGCAGCAATAGCAAAAATCACCCCCACTCCCCAAGAGGAAGTTAGTTTCAGAAAATGAAAGTCATGCATACATCAAATTTTCATACAACGATAGATTTTGGAGCAAAGTGCAGAGTGGAACAGCATGTTACATGTGGTATTCATAGTCTTTGAAAGTGAATTTGACAGCCTACATAAAGAATCTCTGCGAAAAATGTTACGACCTTGCTAATGCTTGTGTTCGGCATCTGACTATTTTCTTCAGTCACTGAGAAGATATCAGTTGTCATAACTTTAGTACATAAGTCTGAAGGTACCAGTTGTCATAACTTTAGTGCATAAGTCTGAAGGTATCAGTTGCCATAACTTTAGTGTATAAGTCTGAAGGTATCAGTTGTCATAACTTTAGTACATAAGTCTGAAGGTATCAGTTGTCATAACTTTAGTACATAAGTCTGAAGGTATCAGTTGTCATAACTTTAGTGCATAAGTCTGAAGGTATCAGTTGGCATAGCTTTAGTACATAAGTCTGAGGGTATCAGTTGTCATAACTTCAGTACATAATAATGTCGGATGATGATGACAATAGCTTGTCGAAACAATCTACCTTTGTTACTTGTAATAAAGTTTCTTTCATTACCCATTCAAGCCGTCTCCAAACTTTATTTTCTAAAATTGGGTTCCTAGTCATCAAATAACCATGGTAACCCTAATTAATACAAACGTAACGAAGTGCCTCTGGGTACGAGAAGAACAAAATCTTCATAGTTACAACACAAGGAGACACCACTCTACGCGATAAAGCCATGTTGCCTCGGGCAACAAAAATGTTATAACACATGCACGAAATAATGTTTCATACCAATAATTGTTAGAATGAAAAAATAAATACAGTTGTGTCACATTCCTTAGAAAACGTCAGTAGCTACTAAATAAATAATTAACATTAGCTGGAGTATAATTTATGTCATAGACAATCATCAATTTTTAAAATATTCTAACTTATACTTATTGTCAGCTAAGATTGATTTACGAGGTAATACATTCAGTTGTTGCGTCAGCGAGATCACGTGATTATTCTCACGCCCTCTGCTTTCTAGAACTATTCTGTACCTTGGTGAATGCTCTACCATTTACCAGATATAGGGTAGTCTGGTATATAAAAGAGGGTGACAACGTGACAGAATAATGTGTGTGTAGACAGTGAGTAATTGATCTGCAGTCAGAGAATATTATTGAGCACGTTCGTTGTTATAGCGTTTGTTTTAGCGCGATTTTTGAAATTAAGTGTATCATAAAGTTATATTCGGAAAGAAAAAAACAGTTTTATTAAGTAAGGACTTGTGTCGCTAAAGTTTCGTCGGAACGAAGTTACGGAAAGTTAATTAACAAACGGAGACGTAACAAATTGGTGTCAGAGAGTGTGACAAAAAAAATGGAAACGAGAAGCGGCAAATCAAACTACAGCATAGCAGACTTGATGGCAGCAATACATTAACAGCAAAAGAAACAAGAAGAACGAGAAAATAAACAAGAAGAACGAGAAGAGAAATTACAAAAGTTGTTAGAGGAAAAAGAAAAGAAACAAGAAGAACGAGAAGAGAAATTACAACAGTTGTTAGAGGAAAAAGAAAAGAAACAAGAAGAGAGACAACAACAGTGGCAAGAAAATCTGCAACAGTGGCAGCTCGAACAACAAAATAAACAAAAAGAGAGATTACAGCAGTTGTTAGAGAAAAAGAAAAGAAAGAAGAAGAACGAGAAAAGAAACAAGAAGAAAGATTACAGCAGTGGCAAGAAAACCTACAACAATGGCAGCTCGAATAGCAAAATAAACAAGAGAGATTACAGCAGTTGTTGGAGGAGAAAGAAAATAAACAAGAAGAGAAATTAC
>NW_013681203.1:2083-5033 GCF_000517525.1 Limulus polyphemus | reverse complement strand
AACACTAGTATCAGTATGACACTTACACCCTGGTCTCCTCTAACCAAACAATGGGATTACAGCACCCATCCCAGTTAGTCGTGTCTAATCAAACAATAGGATAACAGCACCCATTCCAGCTAATCTTGTCTAATCAAACACTGGGATTTCATCGTCACTATTATAACACACTCGTCTCAGAAATCGTCAACATATACTGTAATAGATGCAAAAATTTAGTATGATATACTATTAGTTTTTGTTTGATTTTCATTTCAGAGCTACACAATGGGCTATTATCTAACGTTCTGTCCATTGCGGGTAATCGAACCCCGAATTTTCCGTCATTAGGTCTTGAAATTGCCATTGATCCAAACGAGGAACTATTGTTCTAAAATGTGAGAACATTACGTCTTCATTTTATCATGTGTCAGGAGATAACGGTTTCAGTTCTCATGATTAGAGTTTAAAATACGTATTGTGTAAGTGTCATACTGATACTAGTGTTGTGGTTGGTTTAAAATACGTGTTTTGGGATGGGTGCTGTAATCCCATTGTTTGGTTAGACAAGACTAACTGGGATGGGTGCTGTAATCCCATTGTTTGGTTAGACAAGACTAGCTGGAATGGGTGTTGTAATCCCATTGTTTAGTTAGACAAGACTAGCTGGAATGGGTGTTGTAATCCCAATGTTTGGTTAGACAAGACTAGGTGTGATGGGTGCTGTAATCCTATTGTTTGGTTAGACAAGACTAGTTGGGATGGGTGCTGTAATCCTATTGGTTGGTTAGACAAGACTAGGTGTGATGGGTGCTGTAATCCTAATGTTTGGTTAGACAAGACTAGGTGTGATGGATGCTGTAATCCCATCGTTTGGTCAGACAAGACCAGTTGGGATGGGTGCTGTAATCCTATTGTTTGGTTAGACAAGACTAGTTGGGATGGGTGCTGTAATCCCATCGTTTGATCAGACAAGACCAGTTGGGATGGGTGCTGTTGACAATCTGCCTTTCGTCCAGTTTCTCAGTTTAAATTTAGTGATGGCTAGCAACGATAGCCCTTGTGTAGTTTTGAGAGACATTCTGATTAAGATGAAACAAAAAATTTTATTCAATTCCCGCTATAATTTCCTTTATTACTAATATCTATGTGTATCAAATATGAATGTTTCTGTTATTACAGGATCTGTAGTATCTCTTCATAAGATAATGTATGGTGGTGGCCTTTTTTCCCGAAGATCGTTTGGAAAAGTACCGTCAGATGGCGGAACTTCCAACTCCACCCAAGTTCAAGCAACTGATTTGTATCCCCTCGAGATGTACGATTGTGGTAGCCAGTTCCAACCAGGTGGCGATAAAGAAATACTGACGATTGAGGACAAGGTCAAGATTATAAGTTCACGCCAATAGCAACATTGTTTGTGGAACAGAAAGTTAACTGAGTATTTTAGACTGTGAATAAAAATCTTTATTCACTCAACTTTTAAAATCTTCGTCCACTCTTTTTTTATAAGAAACTATAGCGAGTGAAACGGTTAGCTCTTTTGAAACGTCGTAGTTGCCCATAAAATAAATAGCTTTACACGGTATTAAACTAAACTTATACCTAACAGCATTTATAAAACACAGATTTTTTCTATGTAATGAAGTAGAACTGGTTTTAAACTTTTTTTCTTACACAATTTGGGGCTGATGAAAATCACACAAGAATAAATTATGTTTGTTAGCGATAGATGGCGCCACAAATTTGATGATCAGTTTGCAAGTATCGTCAAATTGGTGGTGCCATCTATTATTATAGGGTTGAGTTGTGCTTCCTTTCGTATTGACGGACCTACTTGCACGTGGGGATCAAAGAGCACCTTTTACAGAATTACTTTCAAACTTTAATTAAACGATCTACCATCAACGTTATATAGATTTTAATTTATTTATTTTAAAGGGAAAGATTCGAATAATTCTCGATTTGTATTTCATTGTATCACGTGGAACTTCATTCTGGATTACCCATTTTGATGATGACAAAACCTTGTCGAAACGTTGTAAATTTGCTGTTATGTTAAACTTATATTAAAGTTTTCTTCATTACCATTCAAGCCATCTCCGCGCATTATTGTCCATTATGTTGTTACTCCTTACATTATTTCCTGAGTTTGGCATAAATTATACTCTTATACTATAGATATCACTAGGACAAAGTAACTTTATAGTCTTCTTGCTTTGCCGAGACAGAAGGTCAAATCCACATGCCAACCATTCATCTTTTCCTGTCTCTCAAAAAATGTCAATAATTCTCTGTGGCACTTGCTATTGGATTATTTACAACCAATATATAGAAAAATAAGATCTTAATTTATTGAGTTCCTTATAAGGCAAGTTCGTTCGTTCGGCAGTTTTTGAATTATTTGATCTATAGTTTCATTGTTGCTGAGATCACCTCAACCAGATAACAGAATTGACATAACTGACTTTGACCTTAGTTAGAAAGCTATTTAAAGTTATGATAGTTTTAGGACATTTTATTTTGTTTGTGTGTTAATATTTTACATTGTAAATTGCATATTTGAATTTTAATTTGTTTAAGTACCACTAACAACCCTACTAAAATTAGGGTTAAGTTCAGACGAGACATAGATGATCGAGTGCAATTAGGGTTAAGTTCAGACAAGACATCGATGATCGAGTGCAATTAGGGTTAAGTTCAGACGAGACATAGATGATCGAGTGCAATTAGGGTTAAGTTCAGACAAGACATCGATGATCGAGTGCAATTAGGGTTAAGTTCAGACGAGACATCGATGATCGAGTGCAATTAGGGTTAAGTTCAGACAAGACATCGATGATCGAGTGCAATTAGGGTTAAGTTCAGACGAGACATAAATGATCGAGTGCAATTAGGGTTAAGTTCAGACAAGACATCGATGATCGAGTGCAATTAGGGTTAAGTTCAGACGATACATCGATGATCGAGT
>NW_013681203.1:0-1083 GCF_000517525.1 Limulus polyphemus | reverse complement strand
ATGGTTAAGTTCAGACGAGACATAGATGATCGAGTGCAATTAGGGTTAAGTTCAGACGAGACATCGATGATCGAGTGCAATTAGGGTTAAGTTCAGACGAAGACATCGATGATCGAGTGCAATTAGGGTTAAGTTCAGACGAGACATCGATGATCGAGTGCAATACCCCACATCTATATATTAAATTTTTGTTTTTATGTACATTTTTTATTTATTGTTATAAAAGCAACTAAAACGTAAAATTTTGAAATTCATTATGTATGATAAGAAAACTTAAATGAAAAAGATTAAATAAAAAATTATTCATTAGCACATATGTAATTCAATACTTTGTTTACCTTAACTTGAGCTATGCTCTTGCTGGGTGATTTATTGATTCATTACCATAGTTTAGAAGTTTATTAAACAAGGTTCAAAAACAATAGAATTGAATTACATCTTTTGTGGAAAGATTTTTTTGACTTGAAGTTGTTGCGATAAATAATTGCAACTGTCTGTTACAACCTGATTGCATTTCATATTGTTCAATTTTCGCTACAGATCATTTTCCTACAGTTAGTGTTAGGGAAAAGTAAATAAAAGAGATATAATATAAAGCTTCGCCGAGAAAAGCTTTTGATATTCGTTTAAAAGGTTCTAGAGTTTATGCAAATGAAATATGGAAACTGTAAGATGAAAAAAAAATCTTAATATGAAAATCACCTTAAGCTCAGACTAACTTCGTAAATTTCCAACAGACTTTAAACGAGAAGTGCAAAGTTCTAAAGGTTTAAAAACAGCGAATGTATCAACCAGTTAACGTCCACGTAGATAAAATGAGGCAATGGTTGGAAGAAAACTTGTTTGTTTTTAAAGTCAAATTAAACTTTTATTGTTTTACAACCTAGGTCTATGTTAATATTCCATTAATTTCACAGACTAGAGTTGAAGCTTGTTAAACTGTTTTCTCGACATAAAAGTACAAAAAGTATCTTAACTAACACGAAAACTATTAGCCAACCTTTATAGTCATTACTAGTGTAGTATGACAATAGTATTTTGGCACTTGTGTATAAAGTTAAAATCATAAATAATATTCAACGT
>NW_013681202.1:0-4035 GCF_000517525.1 Limulus polyphemus | reverse complement strand
GTATGAATAAATGTTTTGGTGTAGGTATGTGAACGGTTAAAAAACATTTCAAAACTATATTTAAAATGGAAAAAATTAGATATAAAAGGTTGTACTGACCCAACTACACTTTATCAACACCAACCTAGAGAGAGGGGTTCTGTGCTATTATTTAATTTTTACAAATTAAATAATAGCACAAGTAGGAAGACTAGATACAATTCAACAGGAGTATGTTTTTCCTGTAAACATGAATATGTCAACCACACTATATGTGTCATATCCAGGGCCTTATCAAGGCTGGCCGGAACACGACAGATTTAGCAGTGATCTAGATGCTATTTAAATGATGATGTGAAATATTTCATATTTTAATAAACGATATTCAGTTAAATCACTTTGAGTTTTTGAACTAACTAGATTCGTATGATATGTTATAAAATTTTAGGAAGGTGGACCAAGTTAAACTTAAAATACAGAACAAGATTATATACCTATTACGTGTTATGTTGGTAGCTCAAATCGTGTATAAATCTAAGTACAAAAAAATAATAATCTCTCGATGAATGCTTACTCGGTATAATCTTATGTTTCGTTCCAGTTCTCCACATATCTGGCTAGTAAATCAAATTCCTGGAAACAATTCTTTAGTTAAGTGTTGTGTGCAGGTATGAACTGTGATCCTATTTTTAACATTTTTCTACATATCTAGACCAGAGTGACATATCTACATAAAGCTGTTTTGTCTAGAAACAAATGTGCAGTAAATAAAGCATTAGGAAAAATTTTCTTCCAATAATAACATTCTTTACTGGTATCAAACTTTTTGTTGGATTTGTAATCAACAGTTTGTGAATTATTTCTGTTTATTAACATAAGAAAGTGTGAAGTAAAGAATGATATCAAACTGAAATAATTCACAAACTGTTGATTACAAATCCAACAAATGTTTATCAACCTAAGAAAGTGTGAAGTAAAGAAACAAATTTTTTATGAAATAATTTCCATTATTTTTCTTCTCAACTTATACGACACACTTGAATGCACCAAAACCAGCTGTGGAAAAAAGAGAACCGTTCATTTGTTAAGATAAGCTAATACTAAGATGCAAGCTCCGATTTCAGTTGTGAATCGCAGCCTGCTGTAACTCTTAACAAAGTCAGTCAGTTAAATCTGTGGAATAGTCAGAACTCTAATATTTAATTTGTCAATTTTACTAAGTAACATTAAACATTTTTGTCTGATCACAAACCACATAAAAAGATAATCACAATAATTCATGCATGATTAATTGTTTAGTTTATTCTCAACAATAACAAGTTTGATGACCTTTTTGTTTTTATCCAATTTAGTCAACCTCATTGTACCTAAATTGACTAAATGATCTGCTTCAGATAGAACACGATCTAGTGGTTAACATGTATGAACTGTGGATTCATGGTTCATAGCCTGTTTTTGCCTGAACTTTGGACTGTTGGTGACCTATAAGAGCGATGGTCAAATTCCACTAATTGATTGGACAAGAGTACCCAAAGTATTAACAGTTGGTGCTGTTAACTAGTTTAGGGTAACCAGACATCAAAGTGCCCTGACTTTAATTAAAACAAAGCTTAGAATGGTATAGCTTTAGCTGCTTCCTCTGATGTTGACTATAAGTCAGGTTGCAGCAGGCATTATGTTTCAACTTCATATGTCACCGCTAAGCTTTGTTTTAGCAGGCACAAATTACCTTCTAGTCAACATCAGAGGAAGCAGCTAAAGCTATACCATTGTAAGTCAGGTTGCAGCAGGCATTATGTTTCAATGACATATGTCACCGAGAAGGTAATTTGTGGCTGCTAAAACAAAGAGAGATAGGAATGTCACTGCAAAATAATGAAAGATTCTGTTGATAATTGACGTTCGTTTTTCAAGTCACCAAGTCCGAATATGAATGACAGTTGCTCATAATGTTATAATAAACACCTGAGCCAACAAGAAGTTGGCCAAAAAAATTCACTCATCAGAGAAATAGATGCAATCATGTAATTAGAAATATCTTGATGATATATAATTTTCCATAAAAACAAAGTCACAGTTTTAACACATCAGCATAGAAGAATGTCCCAGTTTTATGATTTAGAAACCTGGTCACCCTAAACTAATAGCCTGGAAACCTGGTTACCCTAAACTAATAGCCTGGAAACCTGGTCACCCTAACCTAATAGCCTGGAAACCTGGTCACCCTAAACTAATAGCCTGGAAACCTGGTTACCCTAAACTAATAGCCTGGAAACCTGGTCACCCTAACCTAATAGCCTGGAAACCTGGTCACCCTAAACTAATAGCCTGGAAACCTGGTCATAGCCTGGAAACCTGGTCACCCTAAACTATTAGCCTGGAAACCTGGTCACCCTAAACTATTAGCCTGGAAACCTGGTCACCCTAAACTGTTAGCCTGGAAACCTGGTCACCCTAAACTAATAGCCTGGAAACCTGGTCACCCTAAACTAATAGCCTGGAAACCTGGTCACCCTAAACTATTAGCCTGGAAACCTGGTCACCCTAAACTGTTAGCCTGGAAACCTGGTCACCCTAAACTAATTGCCTTAGCCTATTAGCTATGCACAGATAGCAGTAGTTTTACGTGAACATTAAGAAACAGGTGTTTGATTTAGTAATGAGAACAAATGCTGATCAGATTTAACTACTGTTTAGCCTCACTGAACACACTGAGAAATAACTATTTTCTATTGTTTTCTTGATAAGGAATTGTTTAATAATCTGGCAAATAGAAAACAAGCCCTGTCACCTTATGGTTTATAGAGTTTCTACCCGATCTTAATAACTTGAGTCACGATCCTCTGGAAGGAAACAAGATGATGTTTATCTGAAACATAACCAGTGGTTGGTTACATTACAATGTTAGGAAAATCCCTGTTTAACAAGCTTAAAGTTTCTAAATAATATAAAATGGATCTACATCTGGAAGCTTAATCATGGCAATTACTTGAAAAGCTAATTCTAAGGAAACAAATACAGTTGAAATCGGGATTACGTAAGTCATAAAAACTTGGTTCAAAAAATAAGTTATATAAATAAAATATTTACATTCACTCAAACTTTACAGACATTTAATGTTAAGAGAAGCAATATTTAATATTATCATCATTCATATTACAAATCACGTTTATATGTAAATAACAATATCCAAAAATGATTTTTGTCTAATTACATACATTTTCAATGAACAATAGTAGAATACACAGTATTGAATGTACATTAGAAATTTTACATGTTTTTGGATTTAATGTTTAAAATAATTAATTATTCCAGTACACGACAAGGTTCTAATGATACTTACATCAGTTAGCTATAGAAAAGTCCAACTAAAAGCGATTACACACTATTGTGAATATCACATTCTACCTCCTTCAAAAACAAAAGGAGCTTAAAATTTTTTGTTACTGTAAAACGAAAGATGAGCCAAAATGTGAATTAAAATTAAAGTGTCTGTAATTATAATATGTTCTACTATTTAACTTGAAAATCTGACACTGAAGCTTATATTAACTTATTGAGGTTTTTCGTAAATAAAAATTAACAATAGGAAAATTATATAATAAAAACTTTAACTTAATTAAAACAGCTCTATAACTATTTTAACAAGTGGTAAAAATCAAAGTTCATAAAACTATGCTTAGGTAATTACAATTATACAGACCTCTCCTGAAAGAAGAGTAACATACAGTTCTGGCACTCAATAAAAGAAAAACTTGTTTACACGAACCCAATATCTTACTAACAGCCTATGACTGTACAACGGATATGCACGAGTAACAGATATCAACAATTCCCACCAACAGACGATGGCATTTAGTGTTAATTCTAACAAAACCTAAAAAGGAAACAATTTCACTTTGGCAAGATAATTAAAAACATTTATCGATTAGAAACACACAGGTAAGTAGATCTCCAAAATATTTCTATCGAAATCAAGAACCGATTTCTGATTCTGAAACAATTTCATATTCATCGATATCAACGTCACTTTGTTGTGACGTATCTCGCCGAAGG
>NW_013681201.1:0-4036 GCF_000517525.1 Limulus polyphemus | reverse complement strand
CTGGTGAGACCCCTACTGAACCCTGAACACTGGTGAGACCCCTACTGAACCTTGAATACTGGTGAGACACCTACTGAACCTTGAACACTGGTGAGACCCCTACTGAACCTTGAACACTGGTGAGACTCCTACTGAACCCTGATCACTGGTGAGACCTCTACTGAACCCTGAACACTGGTGAGACCCCTACTGATCCTTGAATACTGGTGAGACACCTACTGAACCTTGAACACTGGTGAGACCCCTACTGAACCCTGAATACTGGTGAGACCCCTACTGATCCTTGAACACTGGTGAGACCCTTACTGAACCCTGAATACCGGTGAGACCCCTACTGAACCTTGAACACTGGTGAGACCCCCAATTGATTGATGTAGAATTTGAAGGGAGATTCGGTTTGTGTACCCAAGTATCAGTACGGACATTGCAACCTTTGTTTTTGCGTTTGTTTCACAATTTCGCACAAAGATACACAAGGGTTATACGCACAAAGATGTTCCTAATTTTGAAGGGATAGTCTATACAGGGAAGACAACTATTCGACAGCAAATCTCCTCCCCCTCCGATTATCGAATAGTGGGATTGGGCCGTTTCTTCTATTGGAAACCAACAGCCCCAAAATACAGAACACATTTTATTAGGAGGAGGGGGGTGCGACTGGTCGCGAACCATAAATCTTCGGATCTACAGTCCAAGCAAGCTGATTATTAGAGCTATGCCTGGCGCGCTATCAAAGCATTCCAGCAGTGTGTTAAACAAGTTTTAAACATTCGGATCAGCAGTGTGTTAAACAAGTTTTAAACATTCGGATCAGCAGTGTGTTAAAACACATTTTCTAATATTTCAGATTTATGTTTCGAACCCCCAAAAGGTGGGTTCTGCACGGATTCCCGTATGAACTATTACTACAACCCCACGTCTGGGAAATGTGAAACCTTCTTATACAGTGGCTGCGGTGGGAACGAAAACAACTTTATAACTCTAGAAGAATGTCAACAGACATGCGTCGGTAAGTGTCAGAGTGACGTGAATAAAAAAAGCACAACTGATATCAGTATTTATTTGATCCGTTTCACGTGTAAAAATTTCATTCTGCGACTTCCTTCGGATTAAAATAAGTAATTTTTTTTTTCCCAGACAAAACAGGAAATTTCATGTGTTCCAATGTAGCACCATGCGCAGTGACATGTCCAGTTTGCTGTACCGAAAGGGAAGGATGCGTCAAATGTGATTGTGAAGCTCCAGAACAAGGTAAGGTCTCTCTCTCAATAATAATAAAAAGAACATCAGTTAATAAAGGGGATAAAACTATTTAGATAAAGAATTACAAAATGCTTGTTTTGTAACATGATAATGACCGAGAAAATTTACTTTTTAAGCGAAGCAAACTGTTAAATATTTCTGCTGTTTAAAAGACATGATCTAAAATTCATGTTCATGTCCCAAATTTTTGGTAGATATCAGGAAATGTTTGTCATGATATCCTGTATTAAATTATCATCACAAATAATCACGCGACAGATTAGTATCGTCGAAGTGACGTAACTTTAGAGATTAGAATATTTAGGTTTTTGGTTTAGAGGAACTTAGGTTACCCAGGGTGGATTGTACTGGATTGTAAGGTTGGATTGTACTGGATTGTAAGGTTTTAGAGGTTTCATTTGACCGAATTATAGATCCGAATGTTTAAAACTTGTTTTAACACAGTGTTGATCCGAATGTTTAAAACTTGTTTTAACACACTGCTGATCCGAATATTTAAAATTGTTTTAAAACAGTGTAGATCCGAATGTTTAAAACTTGTTTTAACACACTGTTGATACGAATGTTTAAAACTGACAGTACTTCTACTTAAAAGTTTGAAATGACAAGAATTGAAAGTTTTTCTACAATATTATCATCTTCCATGTTCCTACAAGTCACTGAGAACCATTAACATGTTCCTACAAGTCACTGAGAACCATTAACATGTTTCCTACAAGTCACTGAGAACCATTTAACATGTTCCTACGTTACTGAGAACCATTAACATGTTCTACAAGTCACTGAGAACCATTAACATGTTTCTACAAGTCACTGAGAACCATTAACATGTTTCTACAAGTCACTGAGAACCATTAACATGTTCCTACAAGTCACTGAGAACCATTAACATGTTCCTACAAGTCACTGAGAACCATTAACATGTTCCTACAAGTCACTGAGAACATTAACATGTTTCTACAAGTCACTGAGAACCATTAACATGTTCCTACAAGTCACTGAGAACCATTAACATGTTCCTACAAGTCACTGAGAACCATTAACATGTTCCTACAAGTCACTGAGAACCATTAACATGTTCCTACAAGTCACTGAGAACCATTAACATGTTCCTACGTGCCACTGAGAACCATTAACATGTTCCTACAAGTCACTGAGAACCATTAACATGTTCCTACAAGCTATAAAAACTATAAACATGTTTCTACAGGTCATTGAGAAACATTACGTTTTGTCTACATGTTACTAAGAGCCGTCAATATTTTGCTACATACTACTAAGAGTCGTCAAGTGTTTGCAACATGATGCCAATAATATAAACATTTTACTGTAGCATGCATGAATGTTAGCAATGTTTTACCACCTTTATTTAATCAAGTGAGTTAATCAAGCGACTAACTCTTACCTGGTTCCAAATAAACACATAGTAAACTGACTAACCCTTACCTGGTTCCCAATAAACACATAGTAAAGTGACCTAACTCTTACCTGGTTCCCAATAAACACATAGTAAAGCGACTGTTACCTGGTTCCCAATAAACACATAGTAAAGCGACCTAACTCTTACGTGGTTCCCAATAAACACATAGTAAAGCGACTGTTACCTGGTTCCCAATAAACACATAGTAAAGCGACTGTTACCTGGTTCCCAATAAACACATAGTAAAGCGACTAGCTCTTACCTGGTTCCCAATAAACACATAGTAAAGTGACCTAACTCTTACCTGGTTCCCAATAAACACATAGTAAAGCGACTAACCCTTACCTGGTTCCCAATAAACACATAGTAAACTGACTAATCCTTACTGGGTTCCCAATAAACACATAGTAAAGCGACTAACCCTTACCTGGTTCCCAATAAACACATAGTGTCACTTAGATGTGTTATTTAACCTTATTTCTTTTGTCACTTAGATGTGTTATTTAACCTTATTTCTTCTGTCACTTAGATGTGTTATTTAACCTTATTTCTTCTGTCACTTAGATGTGTTATTTAACTTTATTTCTTCTGTCACTGAAAATTTCCCTATTTGAAAATACAAAACTTTACTGTTCGTTCACATCATCGAAACGAAGAAGTTTTACACACCTTTAAGAGAAATGTTGTATGTCATTAAATCACTTATACGTTTTCTCTGTCTTTCCCTCTTTTAGACTGTCATCTATACCAGTACGACCCCGATGATGAACTTGACAATGAACAAGACTGGAAACCAGGTAAGAGTTAGGCGCTTCAAAAGAAATAAGGTTAAATAACACATCTAAGTGATAGAAGAAATAAGGTTAAATAACACATCTAAGTGATAAAAGAAATAAGGTTAAATAACACATAAGTGACAAAAGAAACCAAATTAAATAACACATCTAAGTGACAGAAGAAATAAGGTTAAATAACACATATAAGTGACAGAAGAAATAAGGTTAAATAACACATCTAAGTGACAGAAGAAATAAGGTTAATTAACACATCTAAGTGACAAAAGAAACAAAGTTAAATAACACATATAAGTGACAGAAGAAATAAGGTTAAATAACACATCTAAGTGACAAAAGGAACAAAGTTAAATAACACATCTAAGTGACAAAAGAAACAAAATTAAATAACACATCTAAGTGACAGAAGAAATAAGGTTAACATATCTAAGTGACAGAAGAAATAAGGTTAAATAACACATCTAAGTGACAAAAGAAACAAAGTTAAATAACACATCTAAGTGACAGAAGAAATAAGGTTAAATAACACATCTAAGTGACAAAAGAAATAAGGTTAAAT